>NC_081555.1:7697462-7997462 GCF_963082655.1 Stomoxys calcitrans | reverse complement strand
GTTAAAACATGACCATGGTATTTGCAATTATTGAACATCAAAGGTTCACGCAAATGGCAAAATAATCAAAACTCACTGGCACCAAGTGCTGGAAGTCGACGAAACGGCGAAGAGCTTGAAGAGAGAGTAAGGCTTGAGTTAAACAAGAATTAAAGGCAAACAAAGCATAGGGATATGATGGTAATACAGAAGGCGAAGTACAAATGTTGCCCCCCCAAACAAAGCAAAAAGCCACAGAAATCTGGTCAATTATGATTGTTGGCAGTGTTGCCGCTGCTGCTTTATTGAACAAACACTAAGGATTAAAAAAAGGCAAAACCAGGGGAGGTGTATCACATCTCTTTTCTCCTGTTAAAACTCGGGCCACAGTTGTTTGGTTAACTACGTAAATAGAGATACTGATGATGCAGAATTTTAGATACATGATCACATGTAACATGGTAATGTCAGATAATATGGGAAAACTTCATCCAAATGGTATCAACATTAACTTTAGATTGAAAGCGGTCAAAAAATCTCGCAAATGGTAACCCCTCAAATAAAATTGAGTAACATTTTCCCTTCCCCTCCCATTCCCTTTTGAAGAATCCCACCTCTTATTTAACCATTCTTTGATCAGTTGGTAAGCGAAATTTATTAAATTGTAATCAACATTGAATGGTTTGCTTCTTACCCCATGGAGGAGACAAGGTAATGCCACTTCGTTAAATATTTCCTGGCCATCAACCAGAAAACGTTGTCTGAAAGCCTGAAGTACTTCGTATGACAACAACAGTAGTTGCTGTTTGGCTTGGCCAACTTGAAACTTGACTAACTAAATCGATTTTAATCAAAATTTATGATAATTTTACAAAATGCACTTCAATTGTGTCCCTTGTGTGTGTGTGTGTGTGAAAAAAGTAAAGAAGAGTGAAGCGTCTTGGCAGAAACCACTTGAAATCAGGAGACATTCAACTAATTGGCATAAGGCAGCAAACAGAGCATGTCTAATGATCGAAATGGTTTCAATAGCTTGAAGAGAAGGCAAAGGGATAAACTATTTTTGGAAGCTACAGAAGGGCGAAGGAATTTGTTTTTTTAAATCATACCTCAATCAGGATAAAATAGGACTCACACAAAAGGTATTTAAATGTAGAAAATGAATAATTTTGGACTCAGCATGTATAACTACTCGTATCGGAATAAATTTTGGTTTAAACCACTAAGGGAAGGAGCTTATCCCCCTGACCCTACCCGGGCGGGCATGTAACCAAATAAGGAAAATATAGAACTTAAAAGGTTTTTGGCAGTAGAAAACGAATATGAAGAAGATATATTAAAATGTTAATAAATGTGGGCTTAAACTTCTAAGGGGAGGAGCTAATCCCCCCTGACCCTACCCGGGCGGGTATGTAACCAAATAAGAAAAATATAGAATTCAAAAAGTTTTTGGGAGTAGAAAACGAATATAAAGAAGATATATTAAAATGTAAATAAATGTGGGTTAAAACTACTAAGGGGAGCAGCTAATCCCCCTGACCCTAACCGGGCGGGCATGTAACCCAATCAGGACAATTAAGGACTTAAATTAAAGGTATTTGAGAGAAGAAAACGAAAATGAAGAAGAAATATTAAAATATAAATAAATTTGGGCTTAAAATACTAAGGGGAGGAGCTTTATCCCCCCAAGCCTACCCGGGCGGGCAGGTAATTCGATCAGGACAATATAGGACTCAAACGAAAGGTATTTGAGAGTAGAAAACTAATATGAAGAAGGTACATTAAAATGTTGATATGACAGCACATACGAGCTCATATTTGACTTTTCAAACGGAAAATAGATGACTGTTGAACTTCCACAATAAAAACAAAATCTTTTATACCAGTCTTGTCTGTGCCCCTGCCCCGTAGAAAGACACATGGCTTTCCGTAGACTAATGGAAGGCAATCATCCAGCGTGTTAGACGTTTTATTGACATTGCTTCGATTCATTACATTGTTAAAGCAAACGCTCATAACCGGCTTAGCGTAGCGAGAAACGTACGATTTGACACTGGAAGAAAGATAAACGTAAAATGCTACAAACGGCATTCTCCACATAAATAACACAAAGGCTTGAAGAAAGTACGAGTTCTGGTTATATAACGGCGCAGTGGTAAACTCACTCCATGAAAAATGTCGCGAAGTTTCCCAAGTACCAACATTGTAACCAGAAATATAGCAAACCTGCAGTCCGCAGAAAAGCACCAGACGAAAAAGAGGCATTGGAAGAATAGGAAAGAGGCGAAACATCTTTTCAGAAGTAAGAAGAGAAAAACTGAAAGATGCGGCAGTGGGAGCGAAACGGAATGTTCAGGAGTCAGAGTGAAGTCCAGAAACTCTACGAGAGATATTCAAACTGATGTCTTCGGTATTGTTAAATCCTCCTGCAAAGACAAAAAAACGAAACCTGGTAACAGATATAGAGAGTGTGCAGAGAATACGGAAAGAACATTTTCCCAGCTGCTGATATCAGATAGTGGAGGTGACGATAATACCACAGTTGTTGGCATAGAATGTAAAACACCTATTCATAATAAGGTCTGTCTGAAGAACAACGAGGCAGCAGCAGCCGATGGGTTGCCAACTGAACCTTTTAAGACTAGAAGTGAAACACTGATGAGTCGCATGCATCAGCTCGCCTGCTTCATCCGGTTAGAAGATTTAAATCTTAGTACACTAAGCCCCATATACCAGAAAAGAGGCAAGACAGAATGTGCCAACTATAGAAGAATAAGTGTTCTTTCCACTTCCTACATTCGAGCATATTTTGTAAGAAATTAAGATGAAAAGTTAACGAGACCTAGACCTGGTATACCATCGACAGAAAAAACGACCTATATGACACCCCTATATATGGAAGGTACTTACGAGTTTGTTATACTTGCAAAATTTATACAACTTAGCAAGATTACACTTCGCTGACACGTGTGTTTCTCGGTTTAAATAGGTAAGAACCTTTCTTAATGAGCCAGTGAGACTTATACGGTGATCTCATTTATGGTTTTTTCGAAATAAGGCCAGGTCGGTAGTACTTGGTGTGTTTGAGAGAAACATTATTTGAAAAAGGTGTAGACGAATGTGTAATAATGGAGGGTATCGATGGCGTACAACGATAATTTTGGTTAGGCCATGCTGTGAGAATGAATGCAGAAGTCCCAGCTAAGAAGTCAATTGAAAGTTAACCTGATGAAGAACGCAAAGTGACAATAATTATTCTCTGATGTCTCTCCTTATAAAGAGAAAGGGTGAGTTTTTTGTTCCTTTGGGCCATAGATGGACAAAAATACTCACATTATTGTACATTACTGTCCACATACACAAGAAAATAATCCCAAGCAAGCCCATGGGCTTGCAAATAATTGCAATTGTGTGCTCGTTAGAGTAACAGACAAATGGCTGCTAGGTACAAGAAAACTTAACAAAAATTTCTAAGGCACATTATTGTTTGGCAATATACACGCGTTAAATATATATATCCATCCCAGAGTAGGTATTTAAATGTGCGAAAGCAACAACTCCCATAAGTAATTTGTTTTTGTTTATTGTATAACGAATACAGAAGATCATAATACAAACCCATAATGAGCTTGTGCGAAAACGAAAGGCTTCTAATATAATTGTGTGCCATATCGAAATACATAGATCCAAATAAACTCTGAAACAGTTTCAATTACCAACTAATTTCTGTTTATAATTGGTAAAAATTTGTGTTGGATTTATGTAAAAACATTAAATTGAAATTGGAATTATTTTCAATATGCACAATCTGTCCTAAAATTAAAAAGTTAAGTTACAAATAAAGAAAAATTAGTTGAAACTCCGAGTAACTTGTAGCATATATCAAGAACGAAAGGTACTCTCATGAAAAAAAAAAAAAAACTTTATATTTGTCAAAAACTCTTCCAAGAACTTATCGCAAAAACATGCACTACTTTCATCTTAAAAAAAGTCCAACGTTTTTTAGAAAATTAGTTTACTTGCCGAAAATTGACTTAAGGTTAAGAAATTTGAGGAGTGTAGAAAATCGAGTTGCTAGAAAATATATTTTAAGTTTAGCTTATGGAACTAACTTTCTGTGATAGCCAACTGAGCATGAGGTGGTGATAATAACATGTGAGTATCTGAATCTGTAACAGCAACTTTGGTATTATAGACTTAAATTTGGGCTCAAAATGGTGAGGGGAAAGACATTTCCCCCAGACCCTACCCGAGCGGACATGTAGCCCAATCTGGACAATATAGGACTCAAACGAAAGGTATTTTAAATTACTTAAGGAATTTTCGACAGATTTTACAAAATGATGCAACAGGGAGAACCTATGGGCCTTTAAAATATTGAGTTTTATCATATCCTTATTATGACAGTATACGAAGCTGTTCTTTAAGAAAAGGTATGTAGACTTATCTGTATCAAGGTATGTACATATAATATGAGGAGAACGTTTATATTTTTAACGACAGACCAAATGTGGACCGAAAAGCATCTACAAATTCAACACTTGGCATTTAAACGAAAGATTTTGAACATTCGTATGTTGGCTGATATCGTTAATGAGTCAAATCGGTCCATGTTTAGATAAATTCGAATTTGAATGAGAGTAATTCTATAAATTCTATAGTTTTGTAAGTATTCAAAATTCAAAGTTTAGAACGTTTCTATTGTAACAATATTATAGGCTCAAAAATAAGTAAGTAGTACGTTGGAGCCACGTAGAATTTATAGTCAATTGTGATAACACAGTAACGACAGACCATACCATATGTTAATCTTCAAATGCACCCTTGGTACTCATACGAAAGTTAGTTAACATTCGCAGGTTAGTTGGGATTATAAATGGGACAAATTCGTCCATGTTTAGATAATGTTCCCCTATTAAACCATCTTCCAATTTAACTCCTTAGAGCCGGCAATTCTCCCCCGATGCTCGTTTCAGCATTCTTCTTTTAAGTATATAAAACCACACATATAAGAGACTTGATGTTAGTCTTAAAATGTTAAGGGGAAATACTTATCCCCCCCAGACCCTACCCGAGCGGGCATGTAGCCCAATGTGGACAATATAGGAATCAAACGAAAAGATTCTTAAAGTTTATAAATGCATATGTAATGATCCAACAAACAAAACCTATGTATCTTAAAAATATTGTGGATTAACCTTACAACTCAAAGGATAGTTCTTTGAAAGTTGATTATGCGTTTAATCTAAGAAGGATCTAAGGTTTCTTAAAACTTTTTAATAATATTCATATGACTAGAGATACAGATAATTTTTAGTCAATTCAGATACTACAGCAGCGACAGACCAAATATGAGGCTAAAATACCTATGAACTCACACTCGAAACTAGGATTTGGTTCAATTGATATTTTAAATATTCTATTTAAAATTTTTATTGAAAGGCTTTTGGTACTTTGTTATACCCTCCACCATAGGATGGGGGTATACTAATTTCGTCATTCTGTTTGTAACACCCTGAAATATGCGTCTGAGACCCCATAAAGAATATATATTCTTGATCGTCATGTAATTTTAAGTCGATCTAGCCATGTCCGTCTGTCTGTCGAAAGCACGCTAACTTTCGAAGGAGTAAAGCTAGCCGCTTGAAATTTTGCACAAATAGGCCGGTTGGGATAGTAAATGGACCAAATCGGTCCATGTTTTGATATTGCTGACCCTTTCTTGGGTCTTGACTTCTTGAGCCTCTAGAGGGCGCAATTCTCGTTCGATTTGACTGAAATTTTGCACGGGGTGTTTTGGTATCACTTCCAATAACTGCGCTAAGTATGGTTCAAATCGGTCCATGTTTTGATGTAGCTGCCATATGAACCGATCTTGGGTATTGACTTCTTGAGCCCCTAGAGGGCTCAATTCTCGTCCGATTTAACTGAAATTTTGCAGATAGTGTTTTGGTATCACTTTCAACAACTTTGCTAAGCATGGTTCAAATCGGTTCATAACCTGGTATAGCTCTCATATAAGCCCATCTTGGATCTCGACTTCTTGAGCCTCTAGAGGGCGCAGTTCTCAACCGATTTGGCTGAAATTTTGCATGAGATGTTTTGTTATGACTTTCAATAACTGTGCTATATATGGCGTAAATCGGTATAGAACCTGGTATAGCTGTCATATAAACCGATCTGGGATTTTGAATTCTTGAGCCTCTAGAGGGCGGAATTCTCATCCCATTTGGTTGAAATTTTGTCCAACGGCTTCTCTTGTGAACTTCAACATATCTTTCTAATATGGTCTGCATCGATCAATAGCTTGATACAGCTCCCATACAAACCTTTCTCCCGATTTAGCTTCTTGAGCCCCTACAAGGCCAATTCTTATCCGAATGAACTGAAATATCGCACAATGACTTCTACAATGTTCAGCATTCATTTATGGTCCGAATCGGACTATAACTTGATATAGCTCCCATAGCCTAATAGTTCTTATTCAATATTCTTTGTTTGCCTGAAAAGAGATATCGCGAATAGAACTCGACAAATGCGATCCATGGTGGAGGGTATTTCAGATTCGGCCCGGCCGAACTTAGCACGCTCTTACTTGCTTTTTGTCTTAAATGTTGTATTTTCTTTTGTAATTCCTTCTTTTTTCTTGATTAGTATCCAATTTCAATTTCGTTTGCTTTTCTTGCTCATTAATTTACAATTTTCTAAAAACCCACCAGCCGTCTATACAGCTGTTGCATTGGGATTGGATTATTTCCCATTTGTTTCTTTTTTCTTGTTATTGAAAAGACATATAAAAAAAAAGAAAAAATGAAAGAAAGGATTTGGTTTGGCTTTAATTGTAAATTAACTACTGACGCCTTTTGCATAAATTACAAAGCAAAGAAAAAAATCAACATCATGGAAAATGAATCCCGATCCCGTTCCATCAAAGAGTTTGCAACATTTTTGCCATCATTTACCAAGTTTCTTGTATTTTTACCCTCAGCTTCAAGTAATACAAAATTATAAATTTTGATACACAAGAGATTTGATTTTTAGCTTCACTTTTTTGGGTATTTTTACACATTAAAAAAAAAAGGCTCAAGTTTCTTTTAAAAAGAAGAAGTACTAAAAAACAACAACCACTTGAGGCTTACATTGTTCATTTAAGCCTTCATTATCTTTGGCAATGCCAAGTAAGTGAATAAGAAGAGATGGAAAAACAAAAAAGAAATAAAGGATTAAATAAATAAATCAGCAGCAATAGATCCTCCAATATTTTTTCCGTTTTTCTACGCCTCAAAGACATTTGTCTTATGCTGCCGTTTGTTTTAATGTAAAGCCGGCCTCCTCACTGTCCTCACTTGGTCTCCTGGAATAAGATTCGATTTTATTTTTCAAAAGATTTCTTCTTTCATTTCAATTCAGCTTATCCAGCAACTCACACCCGTTAATGAGCTAAAAATTGCCAGCAAAATGTGTTCATTTTTCGAAATTAATGAAGTTTTTTTTTTTTTTGCATCAGAAAAGAAAGGGTTGATCATCGGCAGCACAACACTTGTGCCGTTTCATCCTTAAGGCAAACATTGTCAAGAGATGGGTGGAAAAAAATCATTTGATTTTTAATTACGTTGATTTTTTATATTCCCATGAAAACGCAACGGATATTCAGGCATTTGGTATTGTTTTTTTTTTTTTCTCTCTCCCAATTCAACAAACCAGCATCCTTAGCCCAAAGTGTTACAGTCTCCAAGGACTTTTGAATCGGATACTTGAGCCACTTTCTTTTGGTGGACGCTTTTCACTGGGAGTTCTCCACCAGGATTTCTTTTTTTGTTTCAACTTAATTAAACTTTTTTCCAAAGTTTTTTTCCTTTTTGTGATAAAGTGTTTGTGCTTTCGGTAAAAGGACGTTGACAGTAAACAAAATACAAGTTTTTTGGTTGTAAAACCCCAATTGTCATCATATTGGCCATAACTAATTGACAGCTAAAATGCTACAAAATTTGCCTTAATTAAGGAGGAAATTGATGAGGGTTTAGTGGGGAAACCATGGTAAGGAAATTTATTGTTTAACACTGATGAATTGTAATTTTTTTATGGGAAAACTAGCTATAACTTTACCCGATTTAAAGTTTAAGAAATCCAGTTTCAATGTAAACTACTCCCAAATGGAGGCCACAGTAGCGCAGAGGTTAGTATGTCCGTGTATGACGCTGAAAGCCTGGGTGCGAATCCTGGCGAGAACATCAGAAAAAAATTTTCCATTTTTGGTTATTCCCTCCAAATGCTGGCGACATTTGTGAAGTACTATGCCATGTAAAAACTTCCCCCCAAAGAGCTGTCGAACTGCGGCACGCCGTTGGGACTCGACTATAAAAAGGAGGCCCCTTTTCATTGAGCTTAAATTTGAATCAGACGGCACTCATTGATATGTGAGAAGTTTGCCCCTCTTCCTTAATCTAAGCCCTTGGTTAATGAGTTATCCCAATCGACGAAAAATTTTTTGAACCCCAAACGGACTGCCCTTTTTATCTAACCTTACATCTAATCTAATATATAATTTGAAGGAACTATATGTCTTTCTTGTGTCTGGGAGAAAAAATAGGCAGAAATTGGAAGACATTTCTGTTCGAATAGGGTCTGGGACTAGTATCTTGGAGCGATAAAAGTTCAGATTCATATTCTCATTTAAATTATTCAGTACCCCTAAAGCGTCATGGGTAGAGATGGGTTTCTACCGGGTAACTACCCAACGCTTGGATATCTATTGGGTAAATACCCAATACCCGGGTTTCAAATTTCATCAAAATCGGATTAAAATTGCTCCTTTTATGGGCTCAATACTCTATATCGAGAGATCGAACAGCTATAACCAAATATGTTTCGATCTGAACGATATTCAACAAACAGGGGTAGAGGTTTATCAAAACGCACTGTTTGAAATTTTATCCAAATAGGATGAAAAATTCTTCTTTTATGGGCTCAATACTCTATATCGGGAGATCGGTCTATATGGCAGCTATATCCAAATATAGTCCGATCTGGACGGCATTCAACAAAAAGATAAAGTTAAGAGGGGTACCAGAACTCGCTGTGCCAAATTTCATCGAAATAGGATGACAAATACTCTTTTTATTGGTTCATTACACTTCATCGGGAGATCGGTTCATATGGCAGCTATATCCAATTTGGTCCGATCTGGGCCAGATTTAACAGGAATGGGTAGGGGTCTACCAGAACACACTGTGCCAAATTTCATCGAATTCGGGTAATAAATGGATCTTTTATGGCTTCAATACCCTATATCGAGAGATCGGGTGGTCGATCTATAGTGCAGCTATATCCGAAAATAGTCCGATGTGAACCGGACTTCACAGAAATGGATAGAGGTCTATCAGAACTTAGGGTGCCAAATTTCATCGAAATCGGATGAAAAATTAGCATTTTATTGCCTCAAGACTTTAAGTCTGGAAATCGGCCTATATAGCGGCTATATATAACTAAAATCCGATTTTATGAGATCAGAAGGTCAGTTTTATATACAAAGAAGACGAAACCGTCAAAAATTGTTTGTAAAATGTTTTTATACCAAAGATATCTGCAAAAATTTTAAATACCCAGTTTTTGGGTATAAATGGGCAAATACCCGGGTATTACCCAATTTACTGGGTAAATACCTTTTGGGTAGTTACCCATCGTCCATCTCTAGTCATGGGCCATTCTCATCACATCTTTGCTATTTCATAACATGATTGCATTCGAAATTTTAAAAGAACCGCAGGTCCTTCTTGTGCCCTTATAAAGGGTGATTTTTTTGAGGTTAGGATTTTCATGCATTAGTATTTGACAGATCACGTGGGATTTCAGACATGGTGTCAAAGAGAAAGATGCTCAGTATGCTTTGACATTTCATCATGAATAGACTTACTAACGAGCAACGCTTGCAAATCATTGAATTTTATTACCAAAATCAGTGTTCGGTTCGAAATGTGTTCATTCACCGTAACGTTGCGTCCAACAGCATCTTTGAAAAAATACGGTCCAATGATTCCACCAGCGTACAAACCACACCAAACAGCGCATTTTTCGGGATGCATGGGCAGTTCTTGAACGGCTTCTGGTTGCTCTTCACTCCAAATGCGGCAATTTTGCTTATTTACGTAGCCATTCAACCAGAAATGAGCCTCATCGCTGAACAAAATTTGTCAAAATTTGAACACATTTCGAACCGAACACTGATTTTGGTAATAAAATTCAATGATTTGCAAGCGTTGCTCGTTAGTAAGTCTATTCATGATGAAATGTCAAAGCATACTGAGCATCTTTCTCTTTGACACCATGTCTGAAATCCCACGTGATCTGTCAAATACTAATGCATGAAAATCCTAACCTCAAAAAAATCACCCTATATATTCGTTATCTATTTCAAATACCTTTAATTTGAGCCCAAAATTTCCCGGATTAGGAGATGTGTCCGCTCGGGTAGGGCCTGGGGGAAGGCTTTTCCCCTTAGTATTTTGCACACCAAAGCGTTCAGATACATATTTGTTATTACCCTTAGGTAGAGGACAAAAATCGGAAGAAATCGTACGCCTTAATATTGCCCACCAGCTTTAGAGCACCATGGGGTATAAATACAACATCGTTGCGTTTTTATACCCAGGATTATACTAATCTAATCCTTCCGTTTGTAACACCTAAAAATATTGATCGGATACCCTATTAAATACATTTATATTTTTGATCGTCTTGACATTCTTAGTCCATCTAGCCATGCATATCCACCTGCTCGTCTGTCGAAATCACCATAGCGTTCAAACGAATAAAGCTATCCTTTTGAAATTTTGCAAAGATACTTCTTATAGATGTAGATCGTTGTGGAACGCAAATGGGCTACATCGATTCAGATTTGGATATAGCCCCCATATAAATTGATAGGCAGTTTTGACTTCTTGAGTCACTAGAGACTCTAATTTTAATACGATTCGGCTGAAATTTGGCACAAATGATTGGGTTCCTACTTTCAATATCAGTACTGAGAAGAATCCGAATCGGTCTATAAAATAATATAGCTCCCATACGAACCGGTTCCTGGATATAACTTCTGGAGCTCCTAGGAGGCAGACGGTCTTCCGTTCTGACATCGAACATCAGTGTCTAGTATTATCGGTTAATAAACTGGTGTACCCTTCACATAAACCGATTCCCGGATTTGACTTTTCAAGTTCCTAGAAACCTCAATTTTTATCTCATTTGATTAAAACTTGGCACAAAGACTTCTTCTACGACTTCCACTATCCATGCCAGGTATGATTCGAATCAGTCTGTACACTGAAATGACCCCCATATAAACCGATCCCCGAATTTGACTTCTTGAAAGCCTAGAAGCCTCAATTTTAACCTGATTTTACTGAAATTTGGCACAAAAAACTTCTGCTATGACTTCCAGCGCCCGTGCCAAGTATGATCGGTCTATACACTGATATACGCCCCTTAAATACCGATTCCTATAATGACTAATTGAGACCATAGCAGCCGCATGCTATTCCCAATTTGATTGTTGAAAAAGAATACAAATAAAAACTGAGTAAATAAAGGCAAATTTTTAGTCCATAGTAGTGGTTACCCAAGATTTTTACTTGTTTTAAATATGATTGACTTCGAAATTTCGGAAGACCCCAAAGTTCTTGTTGCGCCAGCATTTTATAATGTCTTCAGCACATTCGTTATCTACTCTGAAATACCTTTCGTTTGAGCCCCATATTGTCGTGATTGGAAGACATGCCCGCTCTGATAGGGCCCAGGGGTAAACCCCTCCCCCTAGTGTATTGTCCACAAAAGTACTCAGATAAGTGTTTTTTGGTACTATTGGGTAGAATACAAGAATTCGCAGATATAGGCTTAAGCTACGCACGCATTTTTATGATTCATTGCCATTAGGGTACCACGGGGCATTCTTACAGGCTTATCACAATATGATTGCATTCAACATTGCAAAAGACTCAAAGGCTTTCTCAAGCCAGTATTTTAAAATATTCTCGCCATAATCGTTATATGTTCTCAAATACCTTTAGTGTGAGCCTCAAACTGCAATGATTGAGAGACATGCCCGTCCGGGATCGGGCTGGGGTTAAAGCTTATCTCCCAGTGTTTTGAGTCCAAAACTGGAATTCAGATAGGTAAAGTTTGTTACGCGTTGGCAAAAATTTAAAGAAATTTGGCGACATTTCATAATATGATTGCATTACGGACCATTGTAGAAGACCCATAAGTTCTTCTCATGCCATTATTTAAAAATATCTTCGTTTCATTTCTTCGCTTCATAATATGATTGCATTCGAAATTGTAGAAGACCCATAAGTTCTTCTCATGCCATTATTTAAAAATATCTTCGTTCAAATATCTTTCGTTTAAGTCCCATGTTGATTTAATTGGGAGTCATGCCAGCTACGGTAGGGCCGGGGGGCAAGGCATCTCCCCCTAGTATTTCGGTCCCAACAGTGGAGCTCTGATATGTGATTTTTGTTACTCTTAGGGAAATATTGGCAGAAATTGGGAGACTTTCCCACTCGGAACGTACCACAGGTCTGGGTCCTTCGACTCCATCCTGAGTATGGATGAAAACGGACCATATCTGGATATAGCCGCCTTATATACCGATGTCCCAATTCAATATCTTACCCATAAATGGCGTATTTATTGCGAGATTTTACAGAAATCTGGAACTGCGAGATTTCACAGAAATCTGGAATCTGCACTAAGCATGCGGATATCCGAAAGGAATATGGTCCATATCGGATCAAATTTCAATCTGCCGATTTTGGGTCTTAAAACCATAACAGCCACATTTATTACCCGTTTTTGCTGAAATTTTGAACTGTGAGTTGCAGTAGGCAGTGCGATGTTCAAACTGAATATGGTCCACATTGGGCCATATTTAAATATAGCTGCCATATAAACCGATTTGACAACTTATGGAGTTAAGCTCATAGCAGGAATTTGGAAAAGCGAGTTACACTAAGTCGCTGATATCCGAATCGAAGATGATCCATATCGAACCATGTTTAGACTTAGCTGTTACCTAGACAGATCTGACAATTTAGAGCATTAAGCCTCTAAAAGCCACGTTTTGGTCTTTAGTCCATAATAGCCGCATTTATAATCCGATTTCGCAATGATTGGGAACAAGAAGTTGCAGTAGTGTCGATTATGTACAAGCAGAACGCGGTCCAGATCGGTTAGAATTTAGACATATTGACCAATCTTCCGATTAAGGGTCTTAAACCCATAAAAGGAGCACTTTTCATCAGATTTCAATGAATCTTAGATCAGTGGTTCGTATGACATCCCTTGATATCAGCATTAAATATGGTAAAGATCCGACCATATCTGAATATAACTGTCATATAGAACCATATCTAGATTTAGGGTCTCAAGCTCATAAAAGGAGCATATGTCATCCGTTTTTGCCTGAAATATGGATCAACGATTTTTATTACACCTCTCGACATGTTTACCGAATAAGGCCTACAAAGAGTAATTTTTCTATATAGGTGCCACATATACCCATCTCCAGATTAAGGATCTTTAGCCCAATACCATTGAGAACAATCTTCCCACTTAAGTTCATGGGGCATAAAAGTCCATTTTTTTACAAGATAGCGTCAAAATTTTGAATCGTGAGTATCTTTGGCCCAAAATCGGGCATGTACATCTCTGAGCTATGGTGGCACTCGAGGGGAGTTAATCATCACAAATCGTAACAGCAGATCTCAATCGAGCTCCCACCAACCGAAAGTAGTTTCTCTACTCAAACTCAAAACCGTATGATTCTCACGTAACAAGTCGGATAATAGTGCTACAAGTGATGTAAATGAATTGAACCATTTCTACGGGAAATGGGACAGGTCGTAAACCTGCCATGGGATTGGTCCCAGTTCTCGTCCCGTTACATGGAAAAAACCTATCACTTTTATAAAGGTTTGCCAAAGGAGGTGACGAATTGCCATTTTTCATTCACTGTAGATATCCTACAGGGAATGGTAACTAATTCTTCAGTTTAGGACGGGTGTATTTAGGACAATTGATTGCACATTTCCCATAGGGTTGACATTGGGGTATTCCTTCCTAATTTCGGCCGACATCAGAAGGACTATTTTCAATATAGCGACTTAAGCCCATGATTGGCTGAAAAGAATGCCGATCAGTGAACTGGTCTACATAGTGATTTAAAAATTGTATAACCAATCTGTATATAAGATCTTATTACAGCATAATAGAATCTAAAGGACCTTCGAAGACACACCTCACCCATATTGAACTTCAAGTTTATCTCATCGCTGTTGATTTTGGGAATATACAATACATACAAAGCATTTAAGACATTATCTATTGTCATGGTTTTCCCTTTTCTTCCGCCATTCACTTGAATATGGATTTTCTTCTTTTTTCGTTTTCTTTTGTTCACTTCCTTTGATTCATCTCTTAAATCATGTAAACATTTTAATCTTTTAAAAGAAAGTCATCTTTGACAACGATGAAACGAAAAGCAATAATAATAACGTTAATAAAGGCAATAAAGAAAACGATTGTTTACCATAGAGTTCCAAGGTTTTCTTAGTCTTAACTTTTTTTTTCTTTTCTTTGGCATATGGAAGATGACTGATAATCTGTTGTTAAATAAAACATCAAAGAAGGCGCGCAATTCTTTAGAACGTCTAACATTAAAAGGAGGCAAGAAAAAAGTAAAATTATTGAGCTTAAGCTTAAGTGAAACGTTTAAAGGCACAAAGGTAATAGAAGAGCAAAGAAAAACATCTCAGGGAAGAACAGTGGGTTACAAATAGAGATTTTATTGAAATCCGGGTCGCAAACTGTTTAAACGCTTCTAACTATAAAAGTGGGAGAAAAGAACATGTCTTGCCTTCAACTTTGTGAAACTGAAAAGAAGCTGATTTCCCTCAAACTCATATATCCTTTAATTATATATACATTCCCCCTTAACCCTTTCACATTTCATTCAATTATTTCAAACTTCTATCCCTTTTCTGAAAAATCCTAATTATTCATTGTTCAAAAACTATTAGCACTGTACAAAAACTAGCCTCAAAGAAAAGTTTTTCCCTTCATTTTCCCAAAGGCAATACAGTGGCGAATGCTTTTGTCAGTTCAGCCACTCCCAGGCCATTTGGGGGACAAATCTGATGTTGTCATGGTCATCCTTCTATTATTTTCCCATAAATAACAATTGACCCATGGCGGTGGTCATTGAAGTCTTTTGGCATTTACTTCAATACACTTGGTCTTTTGATTATTACTTGAGGTCAAGTGTGTCTTTGTCATATTGAAACTATACGAGAAAGTAGTAGAAGAAGAAGGGACCATAAAAATCTGCATAGTGAATGAAGAAGTAGTTTATTTTAACCCAAAACACAGCAGGAAATTCTCCTTTTTCTCTCCACCTATTACAGATAAATGATGTAAGTTTTCCTGTGCTAGAGTTGTTTCTTTATTTTGTAACAATGACAATTTTTATTCCAAAGTCTAAACTTTGATAGAAACTACTATCATCCATTCCAATAGTTTTCAATATCAGCTTTCATACCCCCAGGGAAGAGACATTGCTTCTGTTATTGTTAGAGATTGGTCATTTATCACAATACCTAAGAAATTGTTGTTTATTATTTGTGGTTTGTTGACAATTTTTAGCATTCAATATTGAAAAGTAAAGAATGTCTTGTAATGATAAACTTTCAGGAAAAGTATGTTATCCCTTAAACTAAGAGATCATTAGAGAATGGAAACTATGGTAGTGACATGTTGAGAAAAGGAAGATAATTGAGGACTAAAAACACCATACATCATATTAGATGAACTTTTTAGTTCTACAATTGATTTTTCGGGGATAAGACAAACAACGGTATTCTTAGCACCCCTACCTACTATCGAAATAAATGAAAAATGGCATAAAAAATGATCTAATTTTTACTATTTTTCAAAGGCAAACAAAGAATATTGAATAAGAACTGTTATGCTATTGGAGCTATATCAAGTTATAGTCCGATTCCGACCATAAATGAATGCTGAAGTCATTGTGTAATATTTCAGTTCATCCGAATAAGAATTGCACCTTGTAGAGGCTCAAGAAGCAAAATCGGGAGATAGGTTTATATGGGAGCTGTATCAAGCTATTGATCGATTCAAACCATATTATTGGGTTGCCCAAAAAGTAATTGTCGGTAATATAGTAGTAATATAGTCGGCGTTGACAAATTTTTTCAACGGCTTGTCACTCTGTAATTGCATTCTTTCTTCTGTCAGTTATCAGCTGTTACTTTTAGCTTGCTTTAGAAAAAAAGTGCGCGAAATTTTGTTTACATTTGTTTGTTTGGCGTCAATTTTAATGTGGGTACCACATGTATTGAAAGAAATTCATTTAACAAACCGAATCAACGCTTATGATATGCACCTTAAACGCAATGAATTCGATCCGTTTTTAAAACGAATCATAACTGGAGATGAAAAAATGGATTGTTTACAACAACGTTAGTCGAAAACGATCATGGTCCAAGCATGGTGAACCAGCTCAAACCACTTCAAAGGCTGATATCCACCAAAAGAAGGTTATGCTGTCTGTTTGGTGGGTTTGGAAGGGTGTGGTATATTTTAAGCTGCTTCCAAGGAACCAAACGATTAATTCGGATGTTTACTGTCAACAATTGAACAAATTGAATACAGCCATCAAGGAGAAGCGACCAGAATTGGTCAATCGTAAAGGTGTCATATTCCACCAGGACAACGCTAGACCGCACACATCTTTGGTCACTGGGAACTTTTGTTGCATCCACCATATAGCCCTGACCTTGCACCATCAGACTACCATTTATTTCGATCTTTGCAGAACTCCTTAAATGGTTAAACTTTCGGCAATGATGAGACTATAAAATCGCACTTGGTTCAGTTTTTTGCAGATAAAGGCCAGAAGTTCTATGAGCGTGGAATACTAAATTTGCCAGGAAGATGGCAAAAGGTTATCGAACAAAATGGCAATTATATATTTGATTAAAGTTCATTCTAAGTTTTATTAAAAATGCATTTACTTTCTTTTAAAAAATCCGCAATTACTTTTTGGGCAACCCAATAGATATTGATAGTTTTTTGGACCAATACATATACTATTTTCGAAGCATAATATTTCACTATAAGCTCTTTAATTTTGAAGATAAATTTCCAAAGGATAATTTTGTTCCATATAAAGGAAAAGAAGGCAAGGCAGGGCGGTCCATGTCCGTCCGTCCGTCTGTCGCAGTCACGATAGCGGTCGAACGCGTAAAGCTAGACATGTCCGTTCGTCGAAATCACGATAGCGGTCGAACGCGTATAGCTAGCCGCTTTAAATTTTGCACAAATACTAAGTATTAATGTAGGTCATTGGGGATTGAAAATGGGCCATATCGGTTCAGATTTAGATATAGCTCCCATATAAACCGATCTCCCGAATTGATTTTTTGAGCGCCTGGATGCCGCAATTTTTGTCCTATCTGGCTGAAATTTTTCATGTAGTCTTCTACTATGACTTGCAACGACTCTGCCAATTATGGTCTAAATCGATCCTTAACCTGATATAGCTCCCATATAAACCGATCTCCCGATTTGACTTCTCGAGTCCCTGGAAATCGCAATTTTTGTCCGATTTGGCTGAAATTATGCATCTAGTATTCCGCTATGACTTTCAACAACTGTGTCAAGTATGGTCTAAATCAGTCTATAACCTGATATAGCTTCATTATAAACCGATCACCTGATTGGACTTCTGGAGTCTTTATAAGCCGCAATTTTCATCCGATTTGACTGAAATTCAACAATTGTGCCAAGTATGGTTTATGACTTGATATGGCCACCATTTTAACCGATTTTCCGATTTGACTCCTTGAGTCCTCACCAGCCTCAATTTTTGTCTGATTTGGCTGAAATTCTGCATTCGGTGTTCTGTTACGACTTTCAACAACTGTGACGAGTAAGGTCCAAATCAGTTTATAATCTGATATTGCTCCCGTGTAAACCGTTCTCTCGATCAGATCGGTTCCTAGAAGCTTTATTTTTTGCTGGTTTGACAGAAGTTTGGTATATAGAATAAAGTTATGCCCTTCAACTAAATTTATTTTGAATAAATTTTTAGCAGAATCCATGGTGGTGGGTTCCCAAGATTTGGCCCGGACGAAGTTAGCACCCTTCTACTTGTTTAGTTTCATTATGCTGTTTTTACTATTTTTATTAGAGAATTATTGGTAAATTGTTATCAATTCCTTACAATACACTTAAAGGACACTTAAAGAAACTCATTCCCCCAAGTACAATACACATGCTATTGAATATTTCTGCTCCATTTGCCTTAATTGTCATTTATCCTGTTTTAATTTAATTAAAGTTAATCCTTAAATTTTGTGGTCGCAGCTGTGCCATTTCCTAAGGTCAATTCGCGCCTGACACCCAACTAATGGAGAAGGTCCTGTCCTCTCTCTCTCGCTCTCCCTCTCTCTCCTGCATAGAATACCAATGACTTCCAGCATACCATAGACTTTGGTTCTATAACCATGTGCCGAATGGCTGCACAATGAAGGAATGAATGGTTGAATCGCTGACTGACTGACTGACGAACGAACTGACTGATAATAACAAAAACTATCGAATGTTGTGGCGGCAAGGAGCAACAAACGCTAACAAGATGATATTACCAATTTTAGTTAACCACGAAAACTTTGCCATCAATGACAATTACACAACAAAGGGGAGTAGGGCGGGGTGGGGGGGAGTCCACACAATTTTGAACAAACAACAACAGAGACATATAATAATAAACAGTATGCAAAAGGAGATGAAATAAGGATAATGAGCAGCGCGACAAGGCATTGGCCATGAATGAATCCAGGCACAACACGAACTCCTCTCATGGCAGCATACTGTGGCAATGGGTTTGGGTATGGCTTTCGATGAAAGGCCGCAATGAATGAATGACGAACCCAATAGCTTCGAATGTTGACAATAATGATGAGCCAGGACATGAACAATAACAACATCGTGAGGCACTAAGCACAATGGCGGTGCAGGCAACATGTGATCACTTTGGCCATAGCCATAGACCATACAAATTCATACATACTTATGCATACATGGGAAATAATGTCCTTTAATCGGTGCATGGGCGGGGGAGAGAGAGTCGTTTCGTTTGTATGGGTGAACATATTTTGGCATCAAAATCCCCACATTTATATTGTAGACCGTTCAAGTCAATATTGTCCACACATTTCAGCTGCCATGCATGCATGTGGTTGCAAGCTTGCCTGCTAAACAGCAGAGTGTCCTTTTTGTTAAGGTGGTAGATTGTGGTTTATTTCAATGAATATCCTTCTAAGCATTGAAGCAATTTTTGGGAATTTAGTATAGAATTTTGCTTGGAATGAGAAAGTGGTATGGGCTGAAGAAGTTATGTAATGGCTTTGAAATGTCTGGAATGTCAGTTTGGTAGGAAATGAATAAATTGTAGTCAATATTTGAAACACATGTTTTCAGCAATAATGGAGGTTGAGAATTTAGAATTGGAATGTTTGTCTTTATATTGAAAAAATGTATTAAACACTGGAAAACTATACAAATTTCAGTGGAAAACTTTCTGATAATATCACTTAAATAGCATAAAATCATGGCAAAATCGTTTCATAAAAATTTAATTTGGGAAACTCAAATTTTATTCTTACAAAAATCTTAACAAGAAAACGTTCTCCTTATTTTTTGTAAAATGTTTGGCAATTTTTTTTTTTTAATTTTTTTACTTTAGATTTTTAATAGTAGGTGGGAACAGTAGGAATACCGAAATGTTTATAAGACAAGAAAAGTTTTTTTTATATTTTTCAGGTGCCCTTAAAAATAAAACTCATTCCTTCCATTGAATGCAGGATATCTGGCAACAAACTTTTATTTCTATATAAAATGCCAAATGTATGCAGGGTAACGCTTTCTTTGGTGCCATTCTCCATTACATTGAACACAATTTATAGCCTTCAATATCAACTCAAATATCCGTACATAAACTGTCAAGGGATCCTCAACAATAGGAATTTGTTGATAAACCCACCAAGGATACACAGAATATGGGTGAAAGGCATTCCTGCTATCACATTTCTGTTAGACCGTAAGTATTTACCACTACAATCTATACGTAAGTTGACTCAAGCACATAGAGTTTGGTCTACCAGAACACCAAGCAAATAATGACGGTTTATAGATATCAAAAATTTGGCTCAGGGGTTTTTCTAGCATACGTTATGTGTATAGATTGGGTTTGATTAAACAAAATGCATTTGGTTGGAAACAAATGTTTTTAATGGCCAAGAAACCATAGGTTCAAGCATTACAACAAGCATAAAAGCATGGAGATTACCACAAAAAGGGGAGAGAAGAATGAATTCCATTATTTCCCTTCCCTTTCAATGGGGGACATTGGTTTATAGGAGTAAAGAATATTAACCATATTTTCCATATTATGCCCCCAAATATATGAACCAAATTCGGCACGGATATTGATTGGTCTAATATTGGTCCTTTTGGTAGCCATATCCAAATATAGACCAATCTGAACCATAAACGACACGGATGTCGAAAAGCCTAACATATGTCACTGTGTCAAATTTCAGCGAAATCGGATTTTAAATTTGCCTTTTATGGGACCAAGACTTTAAATCGAGAGATCGGTTGAACCGATCTGGGCCAAATTGAAGAGGTACGACAATGGGACTAGCACAACTTACTGTGTCCAATTTCAGCGAAATCGGACAATAAATGCGTCTTTATGGGCCCAAGACAATAAATCGAGCGATCAGTCAGTATGGCAGCTATATTCAAATCAAGACCGATTTGGGCCAGATTGAAGAAGGATATCGAAGGCCCTAACACAACTAACTGTTCCAAATTTCGACGAAAAAGGCGAATAAATGCGCCTTTTATGAGCCCAAAACCTTAAATCGAGAGATCGGTCTAAATGGCAGCTATATCCAAATCTGAACCTATCTGAGCCAAATTGGAAAATTGTGTCGGAGGACCTAACACAACTTACTGTCCCAAATTTCGGCAAAATCGGACAATAAATGCGCCTTTTATGGGCCCAAGACCTTAAATCGGGAGGTCGGTCTATATGGCAGCTATATCTAAATCTGGCCCAATCGAGGTCAAGTTGAAGAAGGATGTTGAAAGGCATAACACTACTCACTGTCCAAAATTTCGGCAAAATCGGACAATAAATGCGCCTTTTATGGACCCATGACTTTAAATCGAGAGATCGGTCTATATGGCAGCGATATCCAAATCTGAACCGATCTGGTCCAAATTGAAGAGGTATGTCGAGGGGCCTAACACAACTCACTGTCCCAAATTTCAGCAAAATCGGATAATAAATGTGGCTTTTATGGGCCTAAGACCTTAAATCGGCGGATCGGTCTATATATACATGGTGTTTTGGTATCACTTCCAACAACTACACTGAGTATGGTTCAACTCGGTCCATGTTTTGATATAGCTGCCATATAAACCGATCTTGGGTCTTGACTTCTGGAGCCTCTAAACGGCGCAATTCTGGTTCGATTTTACCGAAATGTTCCACGTAGTGTTTTGGTATCAGTTCCAACAACTGTGTATAGTATGATACAAATCGGCTCGGACCTAATCGATCGATGTTTTGATATAGCTGCCATATAAACCGATCTTGGGTCTTGACTTCTTGAGCCTCTAGAGGGCGCAATTCTCGTCCGATTTGACTGAAATTTTGCACATGGTGTTTTGGTATCACTTCCAACAACTGCACTGAGTATGGTTCAACTCGGTCTATGTTTTGATATAGCTGTCATTTAAACCGATCTTGGGTCTTGACTTCTGGAGCCTCTAGAGGGCGCAATTCTCGTTCGATTTGACTGAAATTTTGCACGTAGTGTTTTGGTATCGCTTCCAACAACTGTGTCAAGAATGATTCAAATCGGTTAAAGTTTTGATATAGCTGCCATATAAACCGATCTTGGGTCTTGACTTCTTGAGCCTTTAAAGGGCGCAATTCTCATCCGATTTGACGGAAATTTTGTACATGGTGTTTTGGTATCACTTCCAACAACTGCACTGAGTTTGGTTCAACTCGGTCCATGTTTTGATATAGCTGCCATATAAACCGATCTTGGGTCTTGACTTCTTGAGCCTTTAAAGGGCGCAATTCTCATCCAATTTGACTGAAATTTTGCACGTAGTGTTTTGGTATCACTTCCAATAACTGCGCTAAGCATGGTTCAAATCGGTTAACAATTTGGTATAGCTGTCATATAAACCGATCTTGGATCTTGACTTCTTGAGCCAATAGAGCGCGCAATTCTCATCCGATTTGGCTGAAATTTCGCATGAGATGTTCTGTTATGACTTCCAATAACTGTGCTAAGAATGGCGCAAATCGGTACATAACATGATATAGCTGCCATATAAACCGATCTGGGATCTTGACTTCTTGAGCCTCTTGAGGGCGCAATTCTCATGCGACTTGGCAGAAATTTTGTACAACGGCTTTTCTCATGACCTTCAACATACGTGTCTATTATGGTCTGAATCGATCAATAGCTTGATACAGCTCCCATATAAACCTATCTCGATTTACCAATTTAACTTCTGGAGCCCCTACAAGGCGCAAATTTTATCCAAATGAATTGAAATATATCGCAATGAGTTCTATAGTGTTCAGCATTCATTTCGCCGAATTGGACTATAACTAGATATAGCTCCAATAGTATAACAGTTATTATTCAATATTCTTTATTTGCCTAAAAAGAGATACCGCACATAGAACTCAACAAATGGAATCCATGATGGAGGGTATAGAAGATTCGGCTGGGCCAAACTTAGCACACTCCTACTTGTTTTTTGTTATTAAAGTTAATTTTTGTTTTGATTAGGCCTACCCTTTCTCGTTCTTTAGTATTTACTTCTTTGTTTCCCTATGTCTTGCAAATTGGAAAGTTGTTCTACCTACAACCCTCTCGAAATTTCCTTCGCCTTTGCAAAACCATACATTTGTATGATATCATTAAAAACTCATAAATTTTGCAGCCAAAAATTTTAGCATAAATAGGTGCTGATTAATCGCACAAAATAAAATATTGTGACTTGTTGTCTGTGGTACCGCCATAGCAAACTGCTGCTCACACATGGAAAATTGCCAACTTTAAAGAAATGATGCGTTTTAGGCAAAAGGAGCAGCTACAATCTTGGCTACTTCAATAAGAAGAAATTCAATATCTTCAAAAGTCTTAATGCAAGCAGTCTATAATCCCAACTCGAAGATGAGGAAGTCGAGAAAGAAGAAAGAAACAGCAAAAAAAAAGCTAAGGAAGACTTCTTTTAGCTTCAAATCTTGGTGTGTGGTAGCTATGGCTGCCATGGTTTTGGCGACATTGTAGGTGTGAGTTCTCGACAATATCTTGGCCAACAAAGAAGCCACAAACCAGCTTCATATTGTACCAAGAAAAAAAAGTAGAAGTGTTTTAAATGGTGTTTTAACCACACAGCACATTGACCACTGGGTTTGTCCATTGCCATAATGACGATGATGATGCTGATGCACAACCTTTACTTGATCACTACACGACAGCATGTGTGTGGTGCAGCAGCCGAGTGGTAGCCAAGGGTGCCGAGTTTACTTGAATACACCTATTGTATGAAATTATCTTAAAGTTAATAAATTTTCAAACTCCTGCGCAATATGGTTAACAATAAAAGCTTTAGAATCGAAACCAAACCAGAGGACACAAACCAAACACCGTCTATAAGAGAACTAACTCATGATTTACTTGTTTGTTATGGCACAGGCACACTTTTGCAATTTAACTTTGATTACACGTTGCGGTAGCCAAATGAAATGACATTTATTAAAATATGTATGAGCAACAGCAGCCAGCATTTACAAGGAATAGAAATAAACTAATATAGATATGGGTATGGTGTTGGAAACAGGAAATGAGCTATCAAATGACCAACAATCATATTGGGTTGCCCAAAAAGTAATTGCGGATTATTTAAAAGAAAGTAAATGCATTTTTTATAAAACTTAGAATGAACTTTAATCAAATATACTTTTTTTTACACTTTTTCTCTAAAGCAAGCTAAAAGTTACAGCTGATAACTGACAGAAGAAAGAATGCAATTACAGAGTCACAAGCTGTGAAAAAATTTGTCAACACCGACTACATGAAAAATCCGCAATTACTTCTTGGGCAACCCAACATAAACAATTTTTGTATAATTAAGTAAGATGTGATCTATGTATAAAATTTTGTGATATTTATTGAAAACTAATTTTAAAGGAAAAAGTATTGGTTTTTGGACAAATTTCATGAGGTTTTCAGTAATTATTCGGGAAAAAACATTTCTCTTTACAAATGAAATATTTCGTTACATTTTATAGTGAACCTCCAAATTAACAATATGTGATTCCCATATTTTTATAAGAAATCTTTGGGCAGATATCTATATCAGTAATCCCTTTGTTCTGCGCTCTAAATTCAAAAAAAACATCCCTGAAGTAATTCCGTGCTGCTTACAAAACCCTTAACCTCTTTCCATTCTATGCCCTTAAGCTGGTTAAAGTCTGGTATCACATCCGCACTTAAGTGCCGAAGTATTTCTTATCGCTAAAACCAGGCATTGGCATAGGAAATCTACAACGTCACATCACCTTACCCACATGCCCTACACACGTTGTCATTTGCCGTACCAGTTCTGCAAAAGTGCGCCCATAGTCCTATATAATCCGCAAAGGCTATTACGCAAAGTAATAGCCTCGTTTTCTTGTCAAGTCATTCCTCCAATAGGATTTTCGAGTTCTTTCGTCGATCCCCTGGCCCCTATGGCCAATTCGTCTGTCATTTCGTTTCCAAAAGATTTGGATCCTGCCATCCACAGAGAAAGCGTTTATCTCCTCCTTGCTCTCCAATATTGTTCGTATTCTTGCCGTCTTGGTTGCCATCCACAGAGAAAGCGTTTATCTCCTCCTTGCTCTCCAATATTGTTCGTATTCTTACCGTCTTGGTTGTTATAGGCCCTGAAGGCCAGTTTATTGTTCACAATGATATTCACACTCGACATCCTCGCGTTAACACCGTTAACACCAAATGCATTCCGTGATGGCCTGGATCTCGGACTACAGGACCATATTATGGTCAGGCATTCGAAAACAGATTACAGTTCCTGAGCCCTCAATATTGATTCAAGGTCCAGCCTGTCCTCAAGCTTTGATCAATCTGTGTAACATAAACTTTCAGTTGGTAATACTACGGTTCTGTCAATTCAAGGCAGTGCAGCTGATAGCAGTCCTCGCATTCGAGATGAAGTTTCGTCTCAGGTATACACATCGATTACAGTTCCTGAGTTCTCAATGTTGATTCAAGGCCCAGCCTGTCCTCAAGCTTTGCTCCATTTGTGTAACATAAACTTCCAGTTGGTAATACTACGGTTCTGTCAATTCAAGGCAGTGCAGCTGAAAGCAGTGCTCGCATTCGAGATGAAGTGTCGTCTCAGGTATACGCATCGAAACCTTTTCTATTACTTCCATGTTCATAAGATTGCTCCTATCTTTATCCACTCTTCCAATGCATTTAGCCTCATTGCTGCAGTTTCTTCCTTATACTTAATCTGTATGTCGATGGGACGTGCATCTAGAATAGTCTTCAGTGTGTTGGAAGCGTCATCCTGAACGCCCCACCTATGCCAAGACAACGTGTTCTCCGAACATGTCTTTACAACATGACACCTTATGTTGCACTTTCTCTCCATCGCCGTCCATCAAACTATTGTACTAAGACGCAAGTTGGTAGTGCTCTAGTAACGCAACTGTATAGCTTGTGGAATAACCCGGATTCCGGTCCCATAGTACCCAAGGTCTGTGAGTCTTCTCAGTTTCTTATCCAAGATCATTCCCAGGTATTTGCCTTTGTTGGACATCGAAATCTTTCTGTTGAGGAAACGTGACTCAACAAATTGGACCACCTTTGTCTTCCTCAGTTCTCAGTGTTATCCTGGCTAAATATTCTAGATACGGCTCTGGTGATCCTTAGAAGAGGCAGGAACTACTCCCGCTTCGGACTTGTTAATCCTCAGGGGATAAGTGCATGTGAAATTCTGGCTAAATACTCCAGCTACCGATCTGGTGTTCCAAATAAGTGATAGGTGCATGTGGAGACCCAGCTTCGGACCTGTGGATCCTCAGGGAGGTCAGTCCCTAGTGGAATCCGACAACGGATCTGGTGATACTTAATAAGCATAGGCGCATGCACCGGCTGACCCTCAGGGAGATTAGTAAGTGCGCTTGGAATCCTGGCTAAGTACTCGGGATATTGACATGGTTAACCTTAGAAGAGGTAGGTGCGTGTGGAGACCTCTCTGACTACCCCAGCTCCGTACCTGTTGTTGTCTCAGGAAGGTAAGTCCCGTGTGGAATCCAGCTGCTGATCTGTTAATCCTTAAAAGACATAGTTGCACGTGGAATCCTGGCTTACTACTCCGCCCTCGCACCTGTTCATCCTCAGTGAGATTAGTAGTGTATGAAATTCTGGCTAAGTACTATGGCTATGGAAATTTGGCCAACTTATGCACCTTCGGACCTATTGATGCTCAGAGAGATTTGTCGCAGCTACGGATCTAGTGATCTTCAGAAGAGGTAGGTGCGCGTGGAAACCTGGCTAACTTATGCGGCTTCGGACCTATTGATCCTCAGGGAGGTGAGCGGCTTTGGAAACCTGGCGAAGTACTGCGGCCTCGGACCTGTTGACTACCAAGGAAATGAACCGCATGTTCTTTGGTTACGGATGTGGTGATCTTTAAAAGGGATGGGCGCATGTGAAAACCTGGTTATTCCAGTTTCAGACCTGTCGATTTTTAGGGAGATTTGTTGCGGCTATGGACCTGGCTAACTTATGGGGTTTCGCACAAGTTGATCCTCAGTGAAATGAACGAGTGTGGAATCCCGGCAAAGTACTCCAGCTACGGATCTGGTGATTTTTACAGCGGTTAAAAATGTGTAGGCCTGACTGACTGCTGCGACTACTATGGGGCACGAGGCTTCCGTGGAAACCTTGAAAAGTATTCCCCCAGATAAGTATGTTTGCTGCTTCGGGAAATCCCAACCAAAAACTACGCGAGGAGTCGGGTTGGCTTAAGCACGTCAGCGGCTGGGGATATTTACCCTTAGTCAAACGGTGACGGAAGTGTATTGGGCTTAGTCGCAGTTACGGACACAAGGCGAACAAGGATCGTGGTCTCTTCTGACCTGGGTAAGCCTACCTTAGGGAAAAAGTAAGTTTAACACAGGTCACAGTTATTTCACAATCACGGCGAGTGACGATCACGAGAGCGGATGTGTATCGCTGTCATGGAGGACAAAGTTCACTGAAAAAATTTTCGCTTATATCTAAAACCATTAGGATAAGAGGGTTCTTCGCCGATGAGCTGTCAAGAGGCGCACCACAGTGATCGCCCAATTGATGTGTCCACACCAGAAAATGTTACAGGATGACCGTTCATTCGGGAGCTAAATAAAATTAATAAAAAGCGTTTAATAAAAATGTGATTTGGCGAAGAGATGGAAGTCAAATATTAAAAATTGGGATTAAAGCTAGAAGAAGCATAAAAATAACAAAATCAAAATTGGCGCCCAACGTTAGGGCATTTTTTAATATTACAGACTCACGAATGATTTTTGTGACTTATTGCTTTGTGATAAAAACAAATTGGCGCCCAACGTGGGAGTGATTTGCAGATTATATATGCATTTAATATTGTGGGTTAATTAACGTCATTGCGGTCAGGTGGCTCCGTTAGCCGAGTTGGTAGCTTCCCCGGATTACCAATAGGATGGTCGTGGGTTCGACAATATGATCCACCTTACCCAGAATACATCTAGAAATATTGCCAAGAGCCTTTCCTTTATTCTCTACACATCTTTTACATTCACCTGAACTTATAAGACCAAATTACAAGATTATCGACCCCAACTCTTTAATATTTTCAATATCTCTACGCTGACGTTCATTCATTTACTACTTTGTCTTAGCTTGGTTCTCTATTCTTTTGAAATTTCCGTGTATATTTTTGTTGGCGTAAAATAAACAAAATGCAATTAGCAGGATTTGAATTAATTACAATAAACGAATGTTCAAATGTCTGGTTTGACTCTATACGCTTATCTTTGAGTGTCTTCAAATGTGTGTTCGTGAAAGATGGTAGTTTTTGGCAGTATGTACTTTGTAAAACTAGTAACAATATGGTGTTACAAAGTGGAGTGATGGGGAGAAATATTTTCTTCTTTTTGTACCTACCACCATAGAAAGAGGGTATACTAATCTAGTCTTTCCATTTGTAATACCTCGAAATATTCGTCTAAGACCCCATAAAGTATATTCTCGATCGTCTCGACGTTCCAAATCGATCTAGCCATGTCCGTCTGTCAAAATCATGATAGCGGTTGAACGCAAATAGCTAGCCGTTTGAAATTTTGCCCAGATACTTAGTATTCATGTAGGTCCATGGGGATTGCAAATGGGCTATATCGGTTCAGATTTAGATATAGCTCGCATATAAACTGATCTCCCGTTATTACTTCTTGAGCCTTTGGAAGCCCCAATTGTTGCCCGATTTGGCTGAAATTTTGCACACAGCCTTCTGTTACGACTTCCAACAACTGTAAATACAGTACAAATCTGTCTATAACCTGACATAGCTCCCATGTAAACCGGTCTCTTGATCAGCCTTGTTCGGTTGCTAGAAGCTTTATTTTTTGCTGGTTTGACAGAAGTTTGATACAAATTTGATTTTGTATACATTTTTAGCAGAATCCATGGTGGTGGGTTCCCAAGATTCGGCCGGCCGAACTTAGCACGCTTTTACTTGTTTTTATATCATTATTGATTCCAAATTACATCTTCCTTATTATCATACCTTTTCACAAGCTTTCATCTCATGCCTTATCTATAAACCATATTTGCCGCCATACATGGTTTCAAGGCACATGCCTTATGTCTCCGCAGAGATTTTTTAAGCAAATGCTGGATGTTTACAAGAGAACAGAAGAAGAAAAACTCATCCTGCTCAGTACAACACTATGTTACTTCAATTGGGGAACATATTCCAAAAAAAAAGTTGTAAATAAACCAAAGAACAAATGAATAGAAGAAAAATGGCAATGTATGATTATCAAATGAAGCCACTAGCAATGTCGCAACTACTCCAGAGATTTTCAGCACAACCTCCAACTTTTATCTTATTTACTCTTACCTCCTTCAATGTGCTAAGGAGACTGAGAGCAATGAAAGAAAATCAACATTCAACATTATCTATAAGAAAACAATTAAGGTAAATTTTTCACAAAAATTTTTGGTCTAAAGTAACAATGAAAAGTAAAAGGCTATAAGTGTTGGCTGGAAGGAAAAGTAATGCAAGCAGTAGTGGTTGTGTGAGGAAAACGGATATATGCGTAAGTGAGAGTAAAGTAAAGTTAACACAGGTGTTTGATTTCCGCCAAACGAATTAAATGGAAAATTTCTTGGCAAAAGTTTTAAGTTTGCAATTTGAGTTTGATTTTCTTATTATCAAGCTAATCTATGGGATAGTGGTGGTGATATTTTTAAACATTCAGCTCTTGAAGTAAAGGTGATGCAAGCATTTTAAGTTAATAATAGAAAATTTTTATTTCCAAATTATTGAATGAATAGATGTTCCACAAAGTGGTCGAGTTTAACCGAAGACCAATTTTGAGCTTTTGTGATACCCAGCTAAGAGGAAGCATAGGAGGAATTATTGGGTTGCCCAAAAAGTAATTGCGGATTTTTCATATAGTTGGCGTTGACAAATTTTTTCACAGCTTGTGACTCTGTAATTGCATTCTTTCTTCTGTCAGTTATCAGCTGTTACTTTTAGCTTGCTTTAGAAAAAAAGTGTAAAAAAAGTATATTTGATTAAAGTTCATTCTAAGTTTTATTACAAATGCATTTACTTTCTTTTGAAAAATCCGCAATTACTTTTTGGGCAACCCAATATAATATTTTATATTGGCAAAGTAATACTTAGAGACCAACATGAGGACATTTTTATCGTAAAATATTTGCAATTAATTAATGGCAAAAGTTACTATTAAAATATCGTAGTATCTATAACATATAGAACCGATTTTCATGAAATTTTCACAGATGGTAAAGTTTGAGCCCCTGTTGAAAAGTACTAAATTTTTCTATGTCTGAAGGGAGGGGAGGCGGACCCTTCCCCTTACTCCACTTTTCAAAATGCCAGATCTCGGAGATGGGTACACCGATTTAAGCAAAATTTTGTATACCTCCTAATACCAAATAACCCGGGGGGGACGCCCCATCCCAAAACCCACCCGAACGGGCATGTTTACCGATTGGGACAATATGGGTATCAAATGAAAGGTATTTAAAAGAAGAGTGCAAACTAGGCATTAAAATGTCACCCTAAGTGTCGGAGGGGTCCCCCAACCCCAAAAACACCACCCAATAAGACACTTTTACCGCTGTAGGCAATATGGGTATCAAATATTTAAAAGTAGAGTACAAATTTTAGAGTAAAATTTTTAAGAGTAGAGTACGAACTTGCCATTAAAAAGTCATTCTTAGTGTCGGGGGAGTCCCCCACCCCCAAATAAACCACCCAACAGGACACTTTTACCACTTAGGAAAATATATTTAAAAGTAGAATACAAATTTGACATAAAAAAATTTAAAATTAATTCCTTGGTGTCTGAGGGGCCTACCCATCCCCACAAAACCCACAGCAGGACATATTCACTGATTGGTATCATATGGTTATCAAATGAAAGGAATATAAAAGCAGAGTAAAAGCTGTTATAAAAATTTATTCCTTGGTGTCTGAGGCGCCCCCACTCCATAAAACTCCTCAACAGAACATATTTATCGATTAGGACAATTCCAAATCCAATGGAAGTTGAGTACACATCTGTTATAAGCATTTGGTCCAAGTTGTCTCTGGGGCCTCCCCAACCCCAAAAACCCTCAAAACGGGCATGAATATCCAACGTCACAAAAGGAGTATCAAAAGAAAGGTTTTTGGAATATGACTAGGAATCTGATATGCAGACCTGGGACAGGGTCTCGAACCGGCCCACTCACGAAATAACTTTCAATAGGACGAGTAGGTTGATTGGGCTAATATGAAACTTAAAAGAAAGGTCTATGACAGAGAGTTCGAATTTAATGTTGATATAGGATTTGAGTATCTGGGTCACATCTGGGTGGGATATCTAGGGGGGCCGCCCCACCTCCAAAGCCCGCCAAAGGGCAATATAAACCAATAATGACAATATGGGGTTTTTGACACTAGAGCGCGAATCTGATAAAATTGATTTAACTATCTGGGTCACATCTGGGTGGGATATGTAGGAGAGACGCCGCACCTTCAAAGCTCGCCAAAGGGCAATTTAAACCAATAATGACAATATAGGGTTTTTGACACTAGAGCGCGAATCTGATAATTGGGGTGCCTCACCGCCAAAATACCGCCATACAGAACATATTTACCGACCATAGCAATATAAGTCTCAAATAAAGGTATTTGGGAGTAGAGCACCAATATGATATCCACATCGGGGAAAATATCTAAAAGGCCGTAGCAGACCCCTTACAGATAAAATAAGAGATTGAAAGAAGGCGCAGCGGAGCGGACCTGCCCAGCTAGTTATATAAATAAATAACAACAATAAAATTCAGATAATAACAAATGGCGCCCAACGAGTGCAGCTAACTATGCATTTCATATGAGCTTTAAAACAAAAAAAGCGTGCTAAGTTCGGCGGGGCCGAATCTTATATACCCTCCACCATGGATCGCATTTGTCGAGTTCTTTTCCCGGCATCTATTCTTAGACAAAACAAGATTTGGTCCGGTTCGGACCACAATTAAATTATATGTTGGAGACCTGTGTAAAATGTCAGCCCTTTGGAGGCTCAAGAAGTAAAATAGAGAGATCGATTTATATGGGAGTTGTATCATTCAGACCATAATAAACACGTATGTTGATGGATAGGAATTCCGCCCTCTAGAAGATTAAGAAGTCAAGTCCCCAGATGGGTTTATATGACAGCTATATCAGGTTATGGACCATACTTGGCACAGTTGTTAGATATTATAACAAAATACTTCTTGCAAAATTTCATTCAAATCGGATAAGAATTGCGCCCTCTAGTGGTTCAAGAAGTCAAGATTCAAGATCGGTTTATATGGCAGCTATATCAGGCTATTGACCGAATTAAACCTAATCGCAGTTGTTGGAAGTCATAGCGAAACACTACGTGCAAATTCTCAGTCAAATGGGATAAGAATTGCGCCCTCTAGAGGCTCAAGATGTCAAGACCCACGATCGGTTTATTGGCAGCTATATCAGGTCATGGACCGATTTCAACTATACTTGGCACAGTTGTTGGCTACCATAACAAAACATGTTGTGCAAAATTTCATTCCAATCGATTAAGAATTGCGCCCTCTAGACGCTCAAGAAGTCAAGACCCAAGATTGGTTTATATGGCAGCTACATCAAACATGGACCGATGTGGCCCATTTAAAATTCCAACCGACCTACACTAATAGGAAGTATTTGTGAAAAATTTCAAGCGGCTAGCTTTACGCCTTCGAAAGTTAGCGTGCTTTCGACAGACAGACGGACGGAGGGATATACGGAGGGACAGACGGACGGACATGGCATGATCGACATAAAATGTCGCGACGATCAAGAATATATATACTTTAAGGGGTCTCAGACGAATATTTTGAGTAGTTACAAACAGAATGACGAAATTATTGGGTTGCCCAAAAAGTAATTGCGGATTTTTCATATAGTCGGTGTTGACAAATTTTTTCACAGCTTGTGACTCTGTAATTGCATTCTTTCTTCTGTCAGTTATCAGCTGTTACTTTTAGCTTGCTTTAGAAAAAAAGTGTAAAAAAAAAGTATATTTTATTAAAGTTCATTCTAAGTTTTATTAAAAATGCATTTACTTTCTTTTAAAAAATCCGCAATTACTTTTTGGGCAACCCAATATTATAACCCCATCCTATGGTGGAGGGTATAAAAAAACATATTCCACCAAAGGGTCGCAATAATTAAGGGATTTCATTAAAATTATTCAATTTGGCGCCCAACGTGAAGAAGTTTTTGTTTTTAAAGAAAATGGTTTAGCTATCTATACAAAAAAACGAAGTAAAAATGGCGACCAACAAGTACTTCTTTTTGGATTATATGTAAGATCTCAGATCAGGTGGCGCCCAATGATTGGCACTTTTCATAGCATATATGAATTTCATATGAGGTCTTAAACTACGCAAAAATTTTTCTTATTGCATCGAAGGATCGCAGTAATGAAGATATTTCATTAAAATCACCCAACTGGCGCCCAACGTGAGAAAGTTATTTTTCTTTAAATATTTTAAGAGAATATGAAGTATTCTTATATGGCTTAACTTTCTAAACAAAAAAATGGAATGCGTACAGTAAAAAATGGCGCCCAACGAGGTTGAAATTTTTTCTTTTAGCCATTGAGGGTCCAATATGACGACTTTTTGAACTAAAGCTAAATTTTATAAAATTGTTTATAGTTTGCTTTCTTTGAAAACGGGTTCAAGATTTTTTATTTTTGTTTTTTTTTTAACCACAACAAGCACAGAAATCAATTTTTGTTCCCAAAACAATCAACAATTTGTGCGGGCAATATCCAATGACTTTTCTTTGTTCCCTCAACCTCATCCGGGCTTATTGTTTTTGTTGTCCTAACAAATATCACGTAGCAAATCACTTAACGTTTTGAGTATTCTTTTCCGTTTCTATCTCGTATTGCTGCCCCCAATTGATTACATGTGGTCCAAAGGGGAGTTAACATTTATCTAACCTTTGCGTTATGGGGGAGGATGGCATTCCAGTTTATTGTTGAGGGCCGTAACACGCAAATGCGTACAAATCAATTGTTTGCGTTGTTGTTGGTCCTTGTTCACTTTGGCTTGGTTACAACAAAAGCAAGTTATTGAAAAAAAAAACGAGTCGGTAAAAAAAATCATCCTGCCTGGTTGCCATACCAATGCAGAAAGAGCATTTCCCTGGCCTCCCATCATGGTCTGAGTGGCGTGCCAAGCATCACAAATGAGTTTGGGTATTGAGGTCATTGATACACCATTGCTAGCGCACGCTTCAATCGTGCATGGCCAACATTTGTCTGGCTGGCAGCTTTGTTGCCATCAAGCACCATCATTAAGGAGGGGGAGTTTTTTACCAAACGATTTCTACGTTTTTTTTTTTGGTTTTGGTTTCCCGGCAATATCAGTGGTCAATTGGTTGTTAAACAATAGATAGCCCATGTCCTGAATTGTTGTTCTCTGCCACACAGGACACGTGCTGTAATTTTGATTTTTTTTTCCCCCTGCTCTGAGAGAAAGAAATTTCTAAAGAAAATTTTTCATTGCCTAGTTAAGGGGGGGGCTGGGTTGGTATTCTTCGTTTTTTTGTACTTTTCGATTCCTGTTGTGTTTTTTCAGGAATTTTCTTTTTTCCCTATTCTCTCTGATATGATTAGTTGTCATTTGTAAATGGTTTGTTATCAATTTTCAAGATGATTGAATTAAGTGATTTATTTGTGGCATGTGGCCTGTTTATGAAAACATTTGTTATTGAGCCATAATGAATAGAAGAAGAAAAGCAAAACTTCATGGAGTTTGGACAAATGCCTTGGCAAACCAAGGCGAATGACCTGAAGTTCAAAAGGTGAATATTATGAAAAATTACTGAAGATAAAAAGAAGACAAAAAAACGTTTAATAAAAAATGCTCAAAGTGAGACAAAATTCCTTGGAGATGAAAAAAGGAATTTTTCAAATGGCCGCTCATTAAAATGAAGCATATATTTAGGGAAATTTTCTCTTGGGATTTTTGAGTACCGAACAAGGCTTTAACGGTAATTTACCAAAAAGGTTAGCCACCTAGAACATGTTGATTTTCTCTACTCCGATATGCTTGGTCCCTTAATCAACATTGAAAAAAGTGGGCCTATCAGAAAAATTTGAGGCAAACAAAAGTTACGAGGTAAGACAACCGCTACACAAATTTGGCCAAGTGCTAAAAGCAAAATGATAGATTTTTTGGCAAGGCTTTATGTTCTATTCTACGGAATAGGGGTGTGTTATTTTTTTAAGAACCCATTGAACTGTGTAGCTGATACAAACATTTTAAGTTAAAAAATTAAAATTTTTATTTTTAAAATAACTGGAAGGACATGCCCCCAAAAAGGCGAGTTCACTCGCAATCCAATGTTGGTCCATTAAAATGCCCTGGTCAGAAGAAGTAGAAGAAAGAAATATATCTTCGATCAAGGAACGGGAGAATAGGGTAGGTGTAAAGGTGATACAAACATTTTAAGTTAATAAAAGGAACCTTAAACTGATCATCAGGGCTATAACAATCAGAATCTTAGGATCACTGACAGTTTAGGCGTGTGTGAAGCCTTCTCCGAGGCTAGCACGATGCACGTCGTTAGGTTGACGGCTCATAGTGAAGTAATGGGGAACCAAAGAATAGACGAGCAGACTACTATTAGTAGACTTAAATAAGGCGAAGCCTTTTGGGTTAACGCAGTTCGATTTAAGAGCCTGGGAAGCGAATGCACATGGTGCACTGTGGTACAATGAAACTGTCGGTAGGACGACGAAAACCCTATGGGGAGATCAAGATCTTGAGAAAAAGAGGCTATTACTGAGAGGAAGCAGGAAGGAGGCCAATATATTGGGTTGCCCAAAAAGTAATTGCGGATTTTTCATATAGTCGGCGTTGACAAATTTTTTCACAGCTTGTGACTCTGTAATTGCATTCTTTCTTCTGTCAGTTATCAGCTGTTACTTTTAACTTGCTTTAGAAAAAAAGTATAAAAAAAGTATATTTGATTAAAGTTCATTCTAAGTTTTATTAAAAATGCATTTACTTTCTTTAAAAAAAATCCGCAATTACTTTTTTGGCAACCCAATAGTTTTCAGTATCTTTACGGGTCACATAGGACTACGGGAGCACTTAGAAAAAGTTCGGCAACTAACAGAGTGTGTAGGGCATGCGGGAAAGATGATGAATCATTGGAGCAATTTCTAGGAAAGGTTAGGTTTAAGGGGCAGTCTGCCATCAGATTCACTTATACGTTTTCGTCCATTGTGATACCACAGGAACAGAAGAAGGAAGATGTCTTCTAGGTCCTACCGTTGAACCATCCATCCAAAACTCAAAAACTTTCGAATGTTCACATCCGCTTTGAGATGTGAAACTTCTTCTGACTGCTATTGCGGGACACCCACACAGAAAGTGTTCTATAGTCTCTTCTTCTTCGATGTCCTCACAGTTTCTGCAAAAGTCGTTGCTGGCAACCTTCAGTCTGTCAGCATGTTTTCCGATTAGACAGTGACCTGTCATGATGGATACAATGACTGAGAAGTCTGTTCTAGCCAATGACCGCAAAGCGATAAACCTCTTCAAGTCTAGATTAGGCCACATAGTTTTGGAATGCTCACAGCCCCCTCTTAGTGACAATCTACCATTCCTTTTCCTTCGCGCATGGTCTTGAAAACTTAGCTTACATGTCGCTTGGTGGATATGCCCACTGATTCCAGTCCCTCTGGAATGTGTAAGGAAGTTTTCAGTCTCGCAAGCTCGTCCGCTTTACAATTCCCTGGGATATGTCTGTGGCCCGGCACCCAGAACAGATGAATTTTCAACTGTTCAGCGACCTCGTTGAGAGATCTACGACAGTCGAGGGCGGTTTTTTAGTTCAGAAATACGTTTTCCAGGGATTTAATGGCTGCCTGGCTATCTGAGAAGATATTTATGCCAATCGTTGTTATGACAACTGGTCATATCAAAAAGGTTACCCGACCCCTGCAGTGCGTATCAAGCGGAGATCCTTGCAATTAAGGAAGTGGTGAAATGGCTTATTCACCACTTCCTTAATTGCAAGGATCTCCGCTTGATACACACTGCAGTGGTCGGGTAACCTTTTTGATTTGACCAGTCGTAGATCTTTAGAGTACACCCCAAAGCCCACCTGGTCATTTAGTTTGGAGATCTATATCATCCGTATAGAGATCTATGTATGTAACTTCCGTTACCAGGGATATCGTAATTCCAATCGGTTCTATCAGGAATAGTGGTACAGTAATTAGTTATTAAAAAGCGGCTCAGGTAGGGTGTAATCCGGATGAGCAGTAGGTGGACTTTTGAAGCGCCGTTCACCAGACTGCAACACCATATAGCATTAATTAGTCGAAAATAAAATCGCGCGTCGTCGTTTTGACGAAGGATGACTGTCTAGAGTTAAGTATTCTGTAAGTAGCACGGAACTCCTGACAAAGATCACATCAGGTATAGTTTTTTTCGGATTCGGAGTGTAAAGCAAGGTATGTCCAAGGTTAAGATCGACTTTTTTAAGACCCTAGGTTTTTTCCTGTCAATATTTTAAAATATTTTTTGCGTGTTCGTTTTCTACTCCGAAATACCTTTAGTTTGAATCCCATATTGCCCTAATTGGGAGACATGATCACTCGGATAGGGCCTGGGGGTAAGTCCTCTCCCCCTAGTATTTTGCCCAGAAAAGTGCTCGGATAAGTGTTTCTGACATTGGGATTCCATTCTTTGGGATAACTTTTCGGATTTATAGCTCACAACAAGCCGATTAACAGTTTAGGGAGGGATAAGAATCCACACCCTCTTTTTCAACTTAACCAATCTAACCAACGCAAACTAACTACTACTAAATTTCCCAAGAACATTTCATTAAGAAACAGAGAATACTTCATACTTCTCTCATATCAATGAGTGCAGTCCAATTAAAGTTTAAGCTCAATGATAAGGGGTCCTTTTTATACGTTGTGGCGCATAGCGACACCACTTAGTAGAGAAGTTTTAACATTGCAGTATACATTCCTAATATAATGCTGGGTAAGGGGATAACCACCAATTTTTGATGATGGCCACGCCTAAACAAACCTGCTAGTTTAACATCAATGTTTTTAAAGATCTATAGCTTATTCTAGTGCCATCATTTCAAACTATCGTCTGCATATTCATTATCTACTCTCAAATACCTTTCTTATGAGTTCCATGTTTTCATGATTGGGAGACATGCCCGCTCGGATAGGGCATGGGGATAACGCCTCTCCCCCTTATGTTTTGCATACAAAATTGCTGGCATAAAAGTTTTTTTTTGTACTCTTAGGTAAGAAACAAAAGTTGCATTACCTAGGGAAGAGCCTGGCACAACCTATTGGGTTGCCCCAAAAGTAATTGCGGATTTTTCATATAGTTGGCGTTGACAAATTTTTTTCACAGCTTGTGACTCTGTAATTGCATTCTTCCTTCTGTCAGTTATCAGCTGTTACTTTTAGCTTGCTATAGAAAAAAGTGTAAAAAAAGTATATTTGATAAAAGTTCATTCTAAGTTTTATTAAAAATGCATTTACTTTCTTTTAAAAAATCCGCAATTACTTTTTGGGCAACCCAATATCTTCACCATGGATTTTGCCAAACATTTACACCAGGTAAACTTAGTTTTAAGGCATAATTTAACTTTGCGTATCAAATTTTTGTCAAAAAAAGGAACAATTTAAAGCTTCTAGTCATAGGAGCAGTAGAAGGCCATTCGGGAGACCTGTTTATACGGGAGCTATATCAAGTTATTAGTTGGAGCTACATCAAGTTAGTTGGCACAGTTGTTGGACGGATAACAACTGCTGCTTCCAAGAGATCAAGATATCAAATCGGGAGATGGGTTGATATGGGAGCTATATCAGGTCATCCACCGATTTGGACCGTACTTGTCGCGATTATATTGGGTTGCCCAAAAAGTAATTGCGGATTTTTTAAAAGAAAGTAAATGCATTTTTAATAAAACTTAGAATGAACTTTAATCAAATAAACTTTTTTTACACTTTTTTTCTAAAGCAAGCTAAAAGTAACAGCTGATAACTGACAGAAGAAAGAATGCAATTACAGAGTCGCAAGCTGTGAAAAAGTTTGTCAACGCCGACTATATGAAAAATCCGCAATTACTTTTTGGGCAAACCAAAATTTGGATGATAAAAGATCACTATGTGCAAAATTTCAGCGAAATCGAATAACAACTGCGATTTCCAAAAGCTCAAGATATCAAATCGGAAGTTTGGTTATTATTGCATACGGGCACTAGTTTTGGAAGGCGTAAAACAACACTACGTACAAAATTTAAGCGCAATCGGATAACACCTGCGGATTCTACTAGCTGAAGTTGAAGAATCACAGTGTTTTGGAGCTATAACCAAATTCAACCCGATATAGGCCATTTCCAAACCCCAACGACCTATATCAATATGAAATATCTGTGTTATAGTTTAGAACGGCCAGCTTTACGTGTGATTAGATCGACTCAGAAAGTCGAGACGATCAACAATGCATATACTTAATGGGATCTCAGATCTATATTTCGATGTGTTAGAAACGAAATGACTAGATTGGTATAACCTCCATCCTATGTTTGTGGCTATAAAAAGGTATGAGTTACAGATCAAACCTACAGGCGAGATAATCATTTGAAGGTATAGAAGAGAGTGACAGAGCAGTGAGCATGACATATGGTATTCTCCGTATGAGTACCTATCATATAGGAATCAAAAGTCAATATCCCTGATAATTTCACTACCAACTCCTTCCAAACGTTTAGTTCAACCACACGATACAAATTCGTATATACATATCCCGTTTATGATACTAATCTCTAATGAAATCTGTTTATCTCTTTTTAACCATAACCCTCCTCCCTCTAATGGCTTTTAATTTAATTGAATTCAATTAACACACTTCAATTGCAAACAAGAAGACAAAAACAATAGAGACAGGCAAATGACCCCATGTCATAAGCACAATTACCAACACTTCAAAATACAATAAGAGCAACAAAAACCAATGGCAAAAGCTATCATATTACAATGTTGTTTTTTAGTTTCTTTTTTCTACTTTTTCCGTATCTTTTTTTTTTTTTCATTAAACATTGTATACTTCAGTAACCTGTTACATTAATTGACATTAAACTTAATGCTGATGAAAGCAAATGTCATTAAACCAACACTACAGGATCAGTAGAAGCCCACAAAATGTCAGTTAATACACACACATACACAAGAGAGACGGTTAAGGACACCAAAAAATCGTATCATACAAGGGCGACAAACCTCTGTTATGAGGATAAAGCAACTAGGAAAAAAGAAATTTTTAAATTTGTAAGTACTAGTTAGAGAGAGAGAGAGAGGAAGGCTATGTCCTCCACTTAACATACAATACAAATGATGACACAATAACGCTGCTGTCATTTCTATTAATAATATTAAAGCCCTAGCTCCCCACAACAAAGCAAACAAAAAACCCTGCAGAGAACACTCTGCATATGAGCCGCCACAAAATATGCTACCCAATAAAAAATCAACAAAAAAAAAAATCATTAAATTGCAGTGGCAAACCAAAGAATTTACATGCAAATAAGGTATAAACAAAGCGTATACACAGACACATTAACATTTAAGTTCAAAAAAAAAACACAGCATACTTTGAGGCCAACATATGCTTACTTTTCGTTGCATACTTTTGGGCTTGACTCACTAAGGGCGAAAAATCGTTTATGCCAACAGCATACATGTGAAGGTGTAAAATGATGTTAAGTTTAGTGCAAATATGCATGAAAATCAATATGGGAAAAAATGAGCAAGGAACAAGTCCTTTTGATACCGAATACCATTGGATGGAAGGTAAATTAGTCTAGTCATATTGTTTGCAACACCTTGAAATAACTGTCCATCAACCAGAAGTTATTACAATCTGGATTGTCTTAAAATTCAAGATCGACCTACGTGCGGTATGTTCGTCTATATATATATATGATCTTTCATCGGACAGATGTTGAAAACACGATGGCCTTCAAAAGAATAAAAATGTAATTCGAATATTATCCGTTAAGGAATGTGGATACTACATTAACCGAACATCCGACATAACTACTTTACCCCATAATGACTTAGGTAATTGCCTGATTTGGTGGAATAGATAGGAGTGTGAAAAATAGCAAATATCACAATATTTAAAATTGGCGACCAAGGTGAAAGATTTTTTTTTTTTAACGGACCATTGAATGTTTTTTGTTATGAATTGCTCGTTCAATTATTTGCAGAATTTAAATAAGAAGTTAAATAGTAAAATGGCGCCCAACGCGGGGCTCTTATATTTTAACCCAATGTGTGATCTAACTAGAAGCGTAGATTGTTGGCAGATTTGTACAAATAGATTGGAGTCTAATGTTGGGAAATGGGAATCATCATTAAATGAAGCACAGAAAATAAAACAATAATCAAAATTGGCGCCAAACGTGAGAGCATTTTTTTAGAAACTTTGAATTTTATTTTTATTTATAATAACATATAACTGAACAGTTCCTTTCCTTGGCGCGCTCTTAGATGTGTAGCCGGATTCCTACACATTTTTGTGACCCCGACGTGGCAGGGAAGTGTAGTTTTGTTTATGTGGAGTTGGAGAACATTTTTTATTGTGCGTCAGGGATGTATTTGGTAAGGATTTCAAAATTTGAAGAATCCTTTACGGAATCGAAAACGGATTTCTAGAAAATAATGGGGAGCACCGTCGTATGCGAAAATTTTTATACGTCCTCAGGATGCTTGCACAAAGAGTGCAAATCAAAAAAGATTATTTTGAAATAGGTGGACAATTAGGGTTGCCCAAAAAGTAATTGCGGATTTTTCATATAGTCGGCGTTGACAAATTTTTTCACAGCTTGTGACTCTGTAATTGCATTCTTTCTTCTGTCAGTTATCAGCTGTTACTTTTAGCTTGCTTTAGAAAAAAAAAGTGTAAAAAAAGTATATTTGATTAAATTTCATTCTAAGTTTTATTAAAAATGCATTTAGTTTCTTTTAAAAAATCCGCAATTACTTTTTGGGCAACCCAATATTTCCTAGAAAACTCGAACTTCCTTCGTTAAAGGATAACATTAAGGAAGATTATTTTAAGATTGAGGGATGCAGTTTCCAAAAAGAATAGAACTCTCCAAATTAGATTCCGGAAATAATGATGATGGGACAACAGCCAACAACAAAATCAAAAATGGCGCCCAACTTAAGGGTATTTCGTTATATTACAGTTCTATGAATGATTAATGTGATGAATTGTTTCTAATTTAAAGAATTAGAAACAACAAGAAAGTGGCGCCCAACTTTGGGGCACTTTTCGTGTTAAATGAGTTAATGACACACCCGATTGGTATCATTTGTTCTCACTTTATACTCTGTCCATGCTCTGCAATTCAAAATACGGCAGATCATTCGCTTGTTATTGTTGTTATTCGAACTGAGCAGTCGCTCTACCATTCAAACAAGCCGGTGTGAGTGTGATACTAACCAACTGGGAGCAAATGATGCCAATAGGATGCGCCTTTAAATTTCATTTGAGGGCTAAAACTACGGGTATTTTATTTCAAGTTTCCACCGAGGGTCCTCATAGTTAACTGATTTCAAACAATTTATGTTACTTGGCGCCCAACGTGAAGAAGCCTTTTTATCTTTCCAAGATTTAAGGTGAAAATTACAATAAAAACAATGCTAAGATCTGCATGCAAAAATATAAATTGGTATAATAACAAAATGGCACCCAACGTGGGTCACCTTTTGAGGAGGTTTGCTTCCTACCCTCTTCTTCTCTTACTTTCTTCATCTACTCTTTAGGTCACATCTAGGGACTCACACCTTTCCACGATGTCATCAACACTTCGCCTAGCTGTGGTATCATAAGGGACCAAACAAGGCCTTATACCACGATAAGATTCGCCACTTGGACAGCTGTGCCTAATACTGGTTGAGACATACGTGGAGTAGACTCAAACGAATCGACTACGTGTGTATCCCCTCCATGGGGTTCACTGATATGTAAGCATATCGAATAGTCGTTTGCGCTCTACCTTATTGCTCGCATTTATTTCTAATCTAGAGGTCTAATTTTTTCATTTATGTGTACACTGTTTATAGCTGACCAAAAGAGGTATCCTGACTTGATGGTGATCTTGTGATTTAAACAAAATCCGAACCTAGTTGATGTTTTCTAGGCGAAGTACACACCAAATGCCACACCAAATGCCACCCAACCAGATCCATAAGAAGATACAGCCGCCATTTAATCAATGCCCACATTTAACCCTTAGAAAATATTCATTTGCCAATTTTTTTTCAGAAGAATACTCTTATACACTGTGCTTATAGTGTGTAACTTTTTATGGTGTCGGGTATCCAAGGTTCGACCCAACGGAACTATCTCTTTTTTACTTCTTCGCCTTCGTGTGGGTATATTTTGTCTACGGCATTTTGTTAAAAAGATGTTGCTGCTGTGCTTGCAACAACCATCTTACCAAGACACAACCTATCTATGGTTGCATATATAATGTTGCATATGTTAAGGCGCTAAATGAAATTTCGAATCTGACACTCTTCGAGGCATACACATGTGCGAGTGCGGCAAATTTATACTCCTTGGCAAGTGTGCTCACCCTCCCATTCGTCTTGAGCTTCTCGAGGCAAACAAGTATTTTTGGACCCATAAGAACCTATGGAGTTGATATTTTCTTGTAGTTAAGCAAAAGTTTTGTAATTGCGGTTGAAATCTTATAGACAACATATTTTTGGCTATAAGGAGTGTGAGCCACCAAGAATGTACATTCGTAACTAGTAGTCAACGCGTAGCGGAGATGTGTGTATGGTCACGAAAATTGAAAATTACTTTTATCAAACAACGACGGCTGTAACAACATGCCATGGATTTTCTTACGTTTTCAGAGACACCCTGTTTCCCCTGCTCTAGAGTTTTCCTAAAGAGTGGGTTTTGGTTCACATTCTAAGGTTATTAAAATTATTTTTGAGGGCATAATTTAGCTTTGCATAGATAGATAGACCAAACATATTCTACAGTGTATGTTATGCATGTCCTTTACTTTCTTTCTTGCCGCTGTCTTGAGTTGGCTTGAGTAGGTGGTTTTTGGCCAAATGTTGATACAAAACATTTTGCAAACTGCGGCTATATTGAGTTTTAATTAGAAATTGTACACTTGCTTAAGAAAAATACCAACTCGAACTCATGTTGTTGGCCATAGTTGTTGAGGCGATAAAAATTAAATTTGGTTGGAAATATAATTTTAATGAAGAATTTTTAATTGAGGTAAATATAGGAGAAAAGTTGTACTATGTGCGGATGATAATACAAGTAAAAGCGTGCTAAGTTCGGCCAGGCCGAATCCTGGGAACCCACCACCGTGGATTCTGCTAAAATATGGGAGCTATATCTAGTTATAGGTCGCATTGGACCGTACTTGGCGCAGTTATTGAGAGTCAAAATTGCAAAATTTTAGCCAAATCGGATATAAATCGCGGCTTGTAAGGGCTCAAGAAGTCAAATAGGGAGATCGGTTTATATGGGAGCTATATAATGTTTTTCACCGATTTGAACCGTACTTGACACAATTGTTACTAGTCATAACAGAACACCAGGTACAAAATTTCAGCTAAATCGGATGAAAATTATGACTTCCTGGGGCTCAAGAAGCCAAGTCGGGAGATCGGTTTATATGGGAGCTGTATCAGGTTCTTGACCGATTTGGACCGTACTTGGCACAGTTGTTGAAAACCATAACAAAACACCACGTGCAAAATTTCAGCCATATCGAATGAAGATTGAGGCTTCCAGGGGCTCAAGATGTCAAATCGGGAGATCGGTTAATATGGGAGCTATATCTAAATCTGAACCGATATTTTTTTTTCTTATTTGGTAATGATTTCCACAGAAAATGCACTTTTTTCAACTATTCATTAATCACTTCCCCTAAAAGTATGCTTTATATATGTTATCCCTTACAAAAATCCTTAAAGTATGCATCATTTTTTGCTAAGCCTTCCAAATGTAAAATTCTCCTGCTTATTTCAACACTTTGAAAAAATGAAATATATCAATTTTATAAAGAAGACTTTGAGAAATGTTGAGTCATAAATCATAGGACTTTAGAAAGCTCTCGTCCCTTAACGAAATTGGGATGTAAGTAACATCACACTTCATATCTACCCTGCTAATCAACTTGTCCTCCATATGCAGCATTGATACTGAAGTAGCAAAAGTATGTTGCAGGAATTTTTTTTTTGAAAGCTTATTATAATGCTGTCTTTTTGCCACCCCTTATTCGAGGGCCAAAAATTGGAGTTTACTACCTTTTAACTATCTTTTGCACACATGCTTATTATCTATACAGAAGGTGGAAGCAATGTATGACAACACATATGCATGTGTGTGTGTGTGTGTGTGTGGATTGTATGTCTTCATATGGCTGATGTTGAGCTGATAACCATACGCGCATTAGCGTTCAATAAAGGCACATCCTTTTTCTCATTCACTTCCTTTGGCACTTTCGTTGGCACAATTTGTCATGCATATCTTTAGGATATGAATTGCTATATGTGAAACTCTGTCGGTGAGCTTGTATAGCGCTTTTAGCAAATATAAAAATTTCATATAAATCATTTGGAGAATTTATGTTTTCTTTGCATTGCTGAAATACACCATTTCCAGGCGAAAAAAAAAATAAAAAAAAAATACTAAAAATAATAGAAAAGTAATAAAAATATTTAAAAAAAATTAAACTAAAAATAAAACACACAAAAAAACAATAAATTGGCAAAAACTTATAAATAGACGCCTATTTCTTTAATTTTTTTTTTACTACCAAAATATGGTATATTTTTGTATAATTTTTTTTTTTTTTTTTTGGAAACATTGTTTTCATCTTCCTGGCAAACACTTTGCCACAAAAAATTGTTCTTTTACAAATGATATCAACTTGATATGAGCCGCAGCTCATTGGAGTTCACCATCACTTGGTATATTTTCGGGCAAATTCTAACTGAGTGAGTGTACGTAAGCCCAGACACACTTGAAATATTTGCACGTCTTCCCAACGCGGCAAATGTCAAACACATACTCACGTCTCGAAGCTTATGAATCCAAATGCTACAGCTTTTATGGCAGTTCTTTGTTGCTGTTGTGTTTATCTGGCGAATTCAATACAACACATGCATGTACTTTCTCCCCTCCCCGTACCTACGCATACCATACTCTAATACATCTTGTCAAGGATTGTTTTCGTTATGCCTTGCGTGAAGAGTCTATAAATCATGCATTGCAATTCGTTAACCATCAAAACATTTATTTTCATTTATAAGTGTGTCTGCTTTGCTTTCCATACAACAACAACAAGCAAAAAGAAAAAAAAGGGGAATCATATATTCACGCACGAAAGTATGCAATGGTTTTTGCTTACAAGCCTGAGTGTATGCCAATATTTTTTTGATATTCTTTTAAGTATGTTAGGATATTTCTTTTTCTTAAGCATATTACTGTGGTTGTCTATAGAATTTTGATATGTTTATCTGTATTTTTTTTTCCTTTTGTGCCATTTTTTGTAGCATACTTTTAAGGGGGCTTTTGAGTGCTTGGTTTTTGTGGAGTTGTTCAATATATTATTGACAAATCCACTTATATGTATATGGTTCCCTCAAGCGATTTTTTAAAAACACAATATTGCATAGCCTTTTCATGTCTTTAAGGTAGCTGAGGGACAATTTGTGGTTTGAAATAAAATGGTAGAAAAATATTTGGGGAAAAGAATTTAAGCATTTTAAGAGATATGGCCAACATTCATTCAATTTAAAAATTCTTGAATGTAATTGCGATTTAATCTTACTTTTGCTGTAGGAGCCCTAGTTGAGAAGAAACGGCCAAATCATGTTTTCGATCTGAAAATTGCCATTTTTTCCGGTTTTCATGAACATTTTACATTTTTGAATATTTTCACGAATAAACCTTTCTTTTACTCTAGTAGCCCAAGATTTGAAGGTATTTTTTTAATAAATATTGTGATGTTAAGCCGTTTTTGATAAATATATGCCTAAGGTAAGTTTTTTAAGGGCAAATAACCATTTTCTGTCTGAAAAAATAAATACGCCTCAAATGGTCCATCCGCTTAGCCCAAATTTGGCATACTCTTTCCAACATTTTGTCCGTTATCTCACAAATAAATGCTTCAATTATGTCTTCCAATGCGTCAATTGAAGCGGGCTTATCTCTATAGACATTAGTTTTAATATAGCGTTTAATCGCACTATTTAGTCGGCCAATTGACCGTTCCAGTACGTGAAATAAAATGTTCACCGAACTCGCCTCTCAATAAGTCCATTGTAACGCGTGCTGTGTGGCATGTGGCACCGTCTTGTTGAAACGACATATCATGCAAGACAAGGTCTTGCATTTTGGGCAAAAAAAAATTGGATATCATCTCATGATAGCGCTCACCATTCACAGTTACGTTACGATTTGCATCATCTTTGAAGAAGTACGGTCCAATGATGCCACCAGCCCATAAACCGCACCAAACTGTGAGATTTTGTAGGTGCATTGGTAGCTCTTGCAATTCTTCTGGCTGATCTTCACTCCAAAATCGATAATTCTGCTTATTTACATACCCATTGAGCCAAAAATGAGCTTCGTCGCTCAATGTAAGAAGCACGCGATGAACTTTATTAACAGAGTACGCATTTTGATAATAAAATTCAATAATTTGCAGGCGTTGTTCATTTGTAAGACGATTTATGGTTAAATTATAGACCAACAGAAGATGTTTGACAGTGAATCATAACACGAAACGTGCGTGAGTGGTTTAAGCCAGTGTTGCCACAAAGATAATAGCTAAAGTATCACCCTTTACTTCTTGAGCCTCTAGAGGACCCCATTCTAATCCGATTAAAACCGGTCTGCCTATTTCACTGCATAAGCCCCTAGAAGGAGAATTATTGGGTTGCCTAAAAAGTAATTGCGGATTTTTCATATAGTCGGCGTTGACAATTAAAAAATCCGCAATTACTTTTGGGGCAACCCAATACTTTACGCATATGACCAGTATATCTCTCGCATTATAGCAGACTCCGTTATTAGCGGTATCGAATAAAACCCCACCCTGTGTCACCCCAGGGAATTAATTCCACCTTAAAACCGCTTTCGCATTACTTCGAGGTGGACCTGGTGGACATATCTGGTGATTATCCATATCTTCTTCGCTGTGTCTGCTTCTAGACCTCCGCATTCGTCTTTCTCGCCGTTGCGTCCGGTCTATCTTCTTCCTGCACAGTACTTGTTCGGCGGTTCTCATTACTGCCTACCAATTTTTCCGCCATCTTCTGGACTATTATCTCAGACGAAACGTCGCCAATCGCTGTTTCCAATTCCCGGCATCTTTCAACCCAGCACTCGCAGTGGAAGAATGTGAGTTCCACATCGCCTGCACCTTCTAGCTCCTCATAAACGCACTTTCTAGAGGAGCATTTACCCATTCTATGCAGATATTCTGGAAGTAACCATGGTCTGTCAGCATCTGTGGGAACTAATGTTAGACGTCGACGAGATTCCAATCTCTCCACATCCGTACATCGGGTATTAGTCGCCGCGTTCACCTGACCCGTTTCAAAATCGTGCACTTTTGTTGCTATCTCTCGATAGTCTCCTCTCGAATGGATCGCATATGATCCGTTTGAATCTCACCCTATCCTCTTTGGGTGTTACACTTTGCGGCATAAAACCTGGTGCGTTCCAAGGCCGGTAGGTCTATCGGAACCATTCCAGCTATTACAACGGCTGCTAGATCCGCCACTGTCCGGCAGGATGATACGACCCTAAGAGCCGCGGTCCTCTGTACCGATAGCAGGGATTACGCTCGTCATGGTGTCTGCAGTGTCTGGCCCCTAGCTTCCATAGTGATGATGATGGTGACTAATGATGGCGCCCTGGAGCCGTAGCTTTATAAGTCGTTCCTAAAGTTTGCTGGCCGTATCCAGAATGCAAAGTGGACTGTATGAGGATGGCTATGTTGGATCACCTTTGCCCCTGGTTATGAGTACCAGCTTTTGTATACTCCATACCTCTGGAAAAAATCCTCATTTAGGCACCGGTTAAACTTTGCTTGAAGAAATTCCGGTCTGTTTTCATCTATCTGCCTGATGACTCGACCGGTATTACATCGGCACCGGAGGCTTCTCTGCTCTGAAAGTTGCGGGCTACATTCCTTAGCTCCTCTATTGTTAACGGCCACCGTAGCGCAGAGGATAGCATGTCCGCCTATGAAGCTGAACGCCTGGGTTCGAATCCTGGCGAGACCATCAGAAAAAAAATTTTCTACGGTGGTTTTCCCCTCCTAACGCTGGCAACATTTGTGAGGTGCTAAGCCATGTAAAACTTCTCTCCAAAGAGGTGTCGCACGCCGTTCGGCCTCGGCTATAAAAAGGAGGCCCCTCATCATTGAGCTTAAACTTGAATCGGACTGCACTCATTGATATGTGAGAAGTTTGCCCCTGTTCCTTAGTGGAATGTTCATTGGCAAAATTTGCATTGCATCGTAAACGGAAGGTTGTTGTCAGTGAGCTCTTCATAAACGTCATCTTCTCCACGATCGTTTCGGGGGAAGAGTACGTGGACTATTTTTTCCATTGTTCTTCCGTCCATCACCGCTGTTGAGCTCTGTGTGCAGAGTTTTTACATCATAATTTTGCATCCCAGGCCCCAAGCGTTTCGGTTTATGTCTTCTCCTAATTCCTCCCACTTTTGTTTCTTGCTCCTGTCTATTACGGTAGCGAGTAACGTTTTTGCTTCCTTGTATAAAGCGTATTGTGTCTCAACCGTGCTTCTGAGGCGAGCTCTCGAGTATCTGGTTCTTAATTTAATTCAATTGCTGCGTTGCTCAGCTTAGCTTCATCCCACTAGTGTACTGCGTTTCTTTTTCCCCTCTGCCTTTTGATTCTTGGCATGGGTTTTGTGCATCCGCTCTCTATGATGTCAAACACTCGTTTCACTGTCAACGGAACGTCTAGTGCATGCTCTGGTCGCTGTGTTTGGCGGTCAATTTCTGGAGGAGTTTCGAGTTGTCGAGCTTGTTCAAATAACATTTTTGTGTACTTGTGCTCATTCCGACATTAGCTGTGTTCCTTCCAGTTTAAAGGAGAACAGAAAATACTGGTGGTCGCTTGCTATGTAAGTTTCTAATACACTCCCCTCTATTATATTTCCGAAGATTTTCTAGGACGCAATGATGATGTCCGGTATAGTCCCATCGCACCCAGGCCAACAAAAGGTTGGAACGTTTCCACTGCTTGCAAAAATTTCCCAATGAACATTCCATTAAGGAACAGGGGCAAACTCTCACATATCAATGAGTGCTGTCCGATTCAAGTTTGAGGACATTTATTAGGGCCTCCTTTTTATAGCCGAGTGCAACACCTCTTTGGGTTGAAGTTTTCTACAGTACCTCACAAATATTGCCAGTATTAGGAGGCGATAACCACCGCTGAAGAAAATTTTTTTTTTATGTTTCCGCCAGGATTCGAACCCAGGCGTTCAACGTGATAGGTGGACAAGCTAACCTCTTCACTACAGTGGTCTCCAACGTTTCCACTGTTTAAAACAAGTCTTCCTCTTGAGTTGGTCGTTGGCGTAACCCATTCTACCCTTCAAGAGTTGAAATCGCCAGCTACTATGTAATGCCCATCTCATCTTCGCATTGTGTCTTCGATCTCATCAAGTTTTTCATCGAAGGCGTCGATGCTGTCACAAGGTGTGAGGTAGCAGCTAAGCAACGTGAAGTGATCTAGCTGCACCCAGGAGAATCCGTTTCCAGTACCCCTGCTTACTGGTGAGATGCCATTGCGGTCTGGAATCCAGATAGCAGGTGTATTTGTGGGATCCCCAAGTCAGGACACTTGATATCTTCCTCCATATTGTTCGCTTATAATTGTGATGTCAGCGATAGGAAATCATGTGGGACCTTACTCCTGTGCATGTTGTCCTGTGGTATTCTTAGCAAGTCTTCTGTGAGCCTCCTTTACATCTTTCTGAGCCAGGAAGGTGATCTGCCGGGCCTTTTTTGCTGTGCGAGCATATACAGCATTTCAGAGGGTTAGTACACTGCTTCATCTTGTGTTCACTCTTGCCGCATTTAATGCATAGTCCCATTCCTTTTCTATCGGATCCCTTGCATTGTAGATGTCCTGCTTTAAAGCACCTAAAGTGGCGTTTTTTTTTTTGGTCACGATATTTTAGCCGACAGCAGATACGAGCCTGCTAGTCTTCAATAACTCATTGGAGCAGCTAGCCGGTAGGGAGACGAAGGCCATTTTCCGCTCTCAGGAACTTATTGCAGTTAGCTGTACAGTCACGTTTTTTATCTGCACTTATTGCTTTCTATATTTAATTTATTATTTCGGAAATATATAACGAAAAAATAACCATTTAGACCAATAAAAAAAACCGATGCTGGCGTTAGCAACCATAATGGTTTTATGGGTTGCCAATATATTTTTTTTCCATTTTCTTCACTAACTAACCAACTCATCGCCGACGTTTGCAAAAAAAAAAATTATTATTCGCTTCATGGAAAAATATTTTTTCAACCGTGATTTTTTTTTGAGTGTACGTGAATTGAATTTTTATATCGTGACCGTGCGTGAATGTGAGCCGACATCAAAAAGTTGGAGTGAAAAAAAAAAACGTGAGTGAAAAATCACTCACGTGCACATCTTTAGTTCCCTTTGCTTGGATCACTGCATCAGGGTTTCTTCGGTGGTGTATAGGGAATCCAGGTCACGGATCTCTATTGTCGTCTTTGTTTTCAAGTCCTGCACGACTGCAACCTGGCGGAACATCCCTTCGTTCCCACCTTTTGGGGAGAATAACACCCGTTTTTGTCTTCTGGATGGAGGGGGTGGCTACTTCGGCTTCCTCTAGTTTCGAGTTTTGCCAAAGGTCCCTAAGCATGTCTGCGTAGCTGTCCCCTTATATCGGCTTTATTATCACGGCCTCTGGTCGTTGCCTATGTTTTGGTGGTTTCCGAACAAGCGGCTTTCTTTGGGGTCTTTGTCTTCTTGCCTCTTATTATCAGCCGTTTTCGCTGGCGGTCTCGTTTCTACAGCTTTGTCCTTCTTCTTCTAGTGATTTTTTTTTTTTGAGTGTGCATGAATAGAATTTTTATCTCGGGACCGTGAGTGCGTCGACATCAAAAAGTCGTGAGCGTGAATGAAAAATCACTCACGTGCACATCTTTAGTTCCCTTTCGCTTGGATCACTGCATCAGGGATCTCTTCGATGGTGTATAGGGAATCCAGGTCACGGATCTATATTGTCGTCTTTGGTTTCAAGTCCCGCACGACTGCAGCCTCCTTATGAATGCCTTGAGGGACTGGCAGAACATTTCTTTGTTCCCACCTTTTGGGGAGAACAACACCCGTTTTTGTCTTCTGGATGGAGGGGATGACTACTTCGGCTTCCTTTAGTTACGAGTTTTGCCAAAGGTCCCTAAGCAAGTCTGCGTAGCTGTCCCCTTATATCGGCTTTATTATCACGGCCTCTGGTCGCTGCCTATGTTTTGGTGGTTTCTGAACTAGCGGCTTTCGCCATGGGGTCCTTTTTGGCGTCTTTGTCTTCTAGCCTCTTATTTTCAGCAGTTTTCGCTGGCGGTCTCGTTTCTACAGCTTTGTCCTTCTTCTTCTTCTTGTGTTATTTATCGACTTAAGCTAGCCGCTTGAAATTTTGCACAAATATTTTTTATAAGAGTAGGTCGGTTGGGATTGTAAGTGAGCCACATCAGTCCATGTTTTGATATAGCTGTCATATAAACCGATCTTGGATCTTGACTTCTACCAGAGGGCGCAATTCTTATTCGATTCGGCTGTTTCAGCTGCACGAAGTATTTTGTTATGATTTTCCACAATTGTGCCAAATATGGTTTAAATCGGTCCATAACCTGATATAGCTGTCATATAAACCTATCTGGGGTCTTGACTTCTTGAGCATCTAGAGGGCTCAATTATTATGCGATTTGGCTGAAATTTTGTACCACGACTTCTTCCATGATCTTTTAACTACGTGTCAAATGTGGTCTTAATCGGCCTATAGCTCAATACAGCAGCCATATAAACCGAGCTCCCTCTTAACTTCTTAAGCCCCTAAAGGACGCAATTCTTATTCGAATTGGCTGAAATTTTACACAATGACTGCTACTACGGTCTCCAACATTCAATTCAATAATGGTCCGCATCTGATAGCATTTCAATTAGCTCTAATAGCATAGCAATTATTTTCTTATATCATTTGTTTGCCTACAAAGTGATACCGGGAAAAGTTCACAACAAATGCGATCCATGGTGGAGGGTATATAAGATTCGGCCCGGCGAAACTTAGCACGCTTTTATTTGTTTGCTAGTTTTTTTTCGATTTTTCTCCCATTGTGCGCTCTCATATTTAAGTGTATTACCCCATAAACCCCATATTGGCAAATACCCTAGGTATTACCACTTCTGCAGGGTTGTCCGGCACTGCTTTCATCCGGTCCAAAACTTATTTCTGGCTGTACAGAGCATCTTCAATTCAAGAATTGCTTGATATATGAATAATTTTTGTAACATTTTAATTTGTTGTATATAAAATATTTAAATTTAAGTCATGTTCACTAAATTATATTTCATACTTTCATTTGAAGTTTTTTCTCTCTCTCTCTCTTTCTTCCTTCCTTCTGCCATAAAAGCCCTTGTAGCAATTGCCCATCCTAAGGCGCATATTTTTTTATTTTAAAATGTGTAGCCTACTTTTAGGACTTGCTTTACATTTTTCCCCCAGTTCTTACATATTTCACAAATATTGAAATATTTCCTAATTTTCTAAAGCAAAAAACAAAAATTATTTACAAATAATTTTGTTTTTCATTTCTTAGCCATTAGTTTTAATAGTCCCAACGGCTATACATTTTTTTTTTTTTTGCCACCGTTAATGCCATTTCCATTTTCCAGGGAATCGTTTCCATTTCCCCTGCTACTCACCCAATATTGGGATAAGGCGGAAATAAAGCTCACCACCTTATTTGGCGTGTTTCCTACACAAATGACAGCCAGAAATAAATATCTTTTTAGCTCATCGCCCGAAAAATTTTGTGTGCTTTTACATTTGTTTTCGACTTGTAATTCCTCTTCGACCCGTTTTTTTTTTCTTCATCTGTTTAAGAAATTATCAGAAATTTCCTTCCTTTTTTCTATTGGTGAGCGTTGGGGGTGAGGTGGATATTTCTTTTTTCTCTGGACCTTTTTATCTTTTCTTATTCATTGCTGCTGCTGCTGCTGCTGTGAAAGGAAAAAATGCTATGGCATCAATTTAATGGCAGAAAATCCAACATTAGCAAAGCCCACTTATCAACTTTGCTATTCGAAGACTTCACGCTGGTTTCACGCCATTGTGAGTTGTTGTCCTACGCTGACAGGGGACAGGTAACGCCAGTCAGGATGATGAGCTTCGCTTCACAGCAAAGTAAGTGATTAATTTTTACGCCTAAAATATGCAAAATACTCAATGATGTATCCGACATTGGCATTTGAGCGTTCATTCACTTCTACACTGGACTGCATGGACCTGGGTCCCCGGACGACCCTGCTTAACTAAATAAACGGCTCCTAAGGGAATTCTCAGCTTTTTCTTTTTGAAGGCAAAGAAAAAAATTTTTCTCCCATTTTTTGTATGATTTTTCTTTTTGCCTTAAAAAAAAAACTAAAGTTTTGGAATTTGTTGTTGCCATACTTTCGACTGGGCTATGAATGATGGTACATCATAATTTTTTTTCGACCTCATCTTTGCTTGTTTGCATTTCCTTTTGAATTTTTGATAAAAATAAATTTCAAATTTTTTTCTTTTTTTTTCAGCTGGGGGAGGGGCACTTACTTTGTTGCTGGCATTGTACTTAGACCCTGAAGGTAAATTGATTATGGTCATTTTTAAGGGTGAGTGCCAGTGAGGTAAGTTCCTGTGGCTCTTGGCAGGGAAACGAGAGAGAGAGAGAGCGAGAGAGAGGCAAACAGTTGTTGTGCCATTGCTCTTGCTAATGTCAGAAAATCAAGCAGATGTCATTGAGCTTTTTCTTGCTTTTACAGATACGAGTACTGCATTTCTCTTCTTTCGCCCTTCTTGTTCTCCAAAAGAGACACTTTCAATTTTTTGTCATCAAATAAGAAATTCTGTTGGGTAAACAAAACATTTTTTTAATTTATATTTCTTTTTTTCGAATGAATAACAACGCCACTCTGAGGCTGAGTAGTAGCAGCATGGCTGTATGCTGTGGTAGAGTACGCGACCAATTTAATTGTCTAACGCTTATTAGTCACCTGAGGGTCAATTGTTTTTTCAGAGCATACTTTTAGGAGTTGGGGGCAAATATTTGCCTTCATTTTGGGGAAGTTTCTTTGTGATATAAAGGAGCATAATTATAATTAGAAAAAAACAAGGGGAGATGGTTGCATGGAGTACACCATTATCAATTAAACTAAAAAGTGATGAATATTTGTTGGCCTTAATACATCTAAAGTGCAAGGGATGGCCTTGTCGTGGGCCATAGGGAACAATTGACAAATGGACATTGAGTCAAGATGTATAGATTGAAGAATAGGATAAATAATAAATAAACTCACCAATTTGATTTAGCCTGCAATAAAGAAAAACAAAAATAAAAATAAATTAATGGAATATTTGAAAACATTGCAAATTTTTAGGTTTGTAAAAATTTAATATTTATAACTAGCCGAACCGGGTCCGCTTCGCTGCGTCTTCTTTAAATCTCTTCGCCCTGAATGACGCTGAAAGTGTTCGAATCCTGGCGAGAACATCAGACCAAGCAGTGTTTATCTCCTCTTAATGTTGGCGATATTTGCGAGGTACAATGCCATGCATGGTCATTTAAAAATGTTTACCCAAAGAGGTGTCGAACTGTGGGCGCCGTTCGGACTCGGCTATAAAAAAGGTCCCTTATCATTGAGATTAAACTTGAATCAAAAAGCACTCATTAATGTGTGAGAATTTGCCCCTTCTCGATTCCTGGTGGCAATGTTCTCATTAGAGGAGGAATGGCATCTCATACATTTCGACTAAAATATGGATATCAAATTCGTGCTGCACTTCCAATTCCCTTTAATTTGAGCCCCATATTGCTATGGCCGGTAAATATGAACCGTTTGGAGGGTGTTGTGGGGCTGGGGCGGCCACCGGCATTTCGCACTGAAAATAGATATCAAATTCGTTCTTTATTCCCAACCGGAATTAAGTTCAGTTTATGGGGTGCTTTAGGGCGTACCACAAAACAATCGATATCTAAAATTTATATAGCCTATGTTTCCTTCCAGACTCAGGAAACATACTTCGATCTGATTTTGTATGCCAGATTCGAAATCTACTGCCGAATAACTTTCATTTGAGCCCCACATTGAAATGAACGTCTAATATGTCTGTTTGGGGGAGTTTTTGGGTTTGGGCGGCCCAATGGGCACTTAGACCTCAAATTTTAATACCATATTCGTATTCTGAGGGTGAAGTATTCAAGATCCAGCATCGGTATATGTGGGAGCTATATAAAAACATGGACCGATACATCCCATTTACAATCCCAAACAACCTGCGCTTATAAGAAGTATTCGTGCAAATTTTCATACAAAATTTTAAACAAATCGAATAAGAATTGCGCCCTCTAGAGGCTGAAGAATACAAGATCTAGGATGGGTTTATGTGAGAGCTATATAAAAACATGGACCAATACATCCCATTTACAATCCCAACCAATCTGTATTTATAAAAAGTATTCGTGCAAATTTTCATACAAAATTTTAAACAAATCGGATAAGAATTGCGCCCTCTAGAGGCGCAAAAAGTCAAGATCCTTGATCGGTTTATATGGCAGCTATATAAAAACATGGACCGATATAGCCCATTTACAATCCCAACCAACCTGTACTTATAAAGGGTGATTTTTTTGAGGTTAGGATTTTCATGCATTAGTATTTGACAGATCACGTGGGATTTCAGACATGGTGTCAAAGAGAAAGATGCTCAGTATGCTTTGACATTTCATCATGAATAGACTTACTAACGAGCAACGCTTGCAAATCATTGAATTTTATTACCAAAATCAGTGTTCGGTTCGAAATGTGTTCATTCACCGTAACGTTGCGTCCAACAGCATCTTTGAAAAAATACGGTCCAATGATTCCACCAGCGTACAAACCACACCAAACAGTGCATTTTTCGGGATGCATGGGCAGTTCTTGAACGGCTTCTGGATGCTCTTCACTCCAAATGCGGCAATTTTGCTTATTTACTTAGCCATTCAACCAGAAATGAGCCTCATCGCTGAACAAAATTTGTCAAAATTTTAACACATTTCGAACCGAACACTGATTTTGGTAATAAAATTCAATGATTTGCAAGCGTTGCTCGTTAGTAAGTCTATTCATGATGAAATGTCAAAGCATACTGAGCATCTTTCTCTTTGACACCATGTCTGAAATCCCACGTGATCTGTCAAATACTAATGCATGAAAATCCTAACCTCAAAAAAATCACCCTTTAGGAAGTATTCGTGCATTTTCAAGCGCCTAGATTTATCCTTCGGAAGTAAGCGAGCTTTCCACAGACGGACGGACAGGGATAAATCGACTTGGAATCAGGGCTGCGGAGTCGAGCAATTTTTACTCGAATCCCATTACGGGAAGATTGCTCGACTCCGACACCGGAGATTATTTCAAATGGTCCATCCGCTTAGTCTAATTTTGGCATACACTTTCCAACATTTCGGCCGATATCTCACAAATAAATGCTTCAATGTTGTCTGTTGTCTTCCGATGCGTCAATTGAAGCGGGCTTGTTTATATAAACATGAGCTTTAACATAGCCGCACGTCCCGAACGTGAAATAAAATGTTCACCGAACTCGCCTCTCAATAAGTCCATTGCTATGCGTACTGCGTGACATGTGGCACCGTCTTCTTGAAACCACATGTCATGCAAGTCAAGCTCTTGCATTTTGGGCAAAAAAAAGTTGGACATCATCTCACGATAGCGCTCACCACTCACAATTACGTTACGATTCGCATCATCTTTGAAGAAGTACGGTCCAATGATGCCACCAGCCCATAAACCGCACCAAACTGTGACTTTTTCTGGATGTATTGGTAGCTCTTGCAATGGGCTCGTTAATGGATTAAGTCAGTATCAGCGCACGAAATTTTTCATAGACACTTCTTATTGATGTAGGTCCTTGGCCGTTGCAAATGGGTCATTTGGTCCAAATTGATTTTAGTTTGTAATACTAAACAATTGTAAAATCCTTAAAAATTAATTCGTACTACGTTTCTGAATACGGACTTCCCAACTATTCAAAAACTGAGCTTATTCAAAAAATAGGCGCAAACTTTAAATATTTTTATACCCTACACCACTTATGTCGTACAAGGAAGACAGATAGACCCATTAGCAAGCATACCGAACGACTCAGAATCAGTTTCGGATTCGATTTAGCAATGTCCTTCTGTATGTCCGCACGTCTGTCTGTCTTTCTGTTCATGTTTATTAGTGTACAAATTTATTACAAGCATCTTTTTTGGCCTAGAGACGAATCCTATTGAAATTGGAAGAAATCGGTCCGGATTTGGATATAGCTCCCATATATATGTTCGTCCGATTTGGACTAATACTGCAGTCATATCGTCATTTGTCAAACGATCCTCGCGAAATTAGACACGAAGGTATCTCTTATGACTCTTGTGATCGCTAGTGAATCGGTTCATATTAAGATATGGCTCCCATGTATATATGTCGCTCGATTTCTATACCCACCACCATAGGATGGGGGTATACAAAGCGAATCATTCCGTTTGTAACACCTCGAAATACAATATTTCGAGGTGTTACTATATTAATAATTTTAATTTTTAATATTAATTTGCAACCCTATTAAGTATTGGGTTGCCCAAAAAGTAATTGCGGATTTTTTAAAAGAAAGTAAATGCATTTTTAATAAAACTTAGAATGAACTTTAATCAAATATACTTTTTTACACTTTTTTCTAAAGCAAGCTAAAAGTAACAGCTGATAACTGACAGAAGAAAGAATGCAATTACAAAGAATTACAATATGAAAAATCCGCAATTACTTTTTGGGCAACCAATATATATATTCTGGATCGTCCCTACATTCTGAGCCGATGTAACCATGTTCGCCTGTGGAAATCACGATAGCGGTCGAACACGTAAATCTAGCCGCTTGAAATTTTGCACAGATACTTAATATTGATGTAGGTCGTTGGGTATTGCAAATGGGCTATATCGGTTCAGATTTAGATATAGCTCCCATATTAACCAATTTCCCGATTTGACTTCTTGAACCCCTGGAAGTCGAAATTTTTGTCTAATTTGTCTGATATTTGAAACAAAGACTTGAGTTATGACTTCCGACATCAATGCCAAGTATGATCTGAAACGGTCTATAAACAGGAATGGCCCCCATATAATCCAATCCCCCGGATTTGACTTCTTGAGCCATTAAAAGCTTAAATTTTCTTTAGATTTGGTTGGAACAAAGATTTATGATATGACTTGCAACATCCATGCCAAGTATGATTCGAATTGGTCTATAAACAGATATAGCCCCCGTATAATCCGATCCCCGGATTTGACTTCTTGTGCCATTAAAAGCTTAAATTTTCTTCAGATTTGGTTGAAATTTGGAACAAAGATTTAAGTTATGACTTCCAACATCCATGCCAAGTATGATTCGAATCGGTCTTTAAACAGAGATAGCCCCCGTATAAACCGATCCCCGGATTTGACTTCTTAAGCCCTTAGAAGCCTCAATTTTCATCCAATTTAGCTGAAAACTGGAACAAAGACTTGAGTGATGACTTCCAACATCCATGCCAAGTATGATCTGAATCGGTCTATAAATAAATATAGCCCCCATATAGACCGATCCCCGGATTTAATTTCTTCATCCCTTAGAAACCTAAATTTTCACCTGATTTGACTGAAATTTGACCCGAAAACCTATCTTGTGACCTACAAAATCGGTTCCAAGTTTTATCCGAATCAGTCAATATGGTGATATAGGCCCCCCTAAGTACCGATATCACCATATAACTTCTTGAGACCAAAATGATATTTTTGGAAAAAATTATTGAAAGTTTTTTAGCTACAATAATTTGAGTTTTTAGAATTCATTACTTTTTTTTGTTGTTGAAACCTTTTTTACTACTTTGTCCGGTGTCGGAGAAGAGATAACTTTCTCGACTCCAACTACGCAGCCCTGCTTAAAATATCAAGACGATAAAGAATATATATACTTTGTTGGGTCTTAGATCAAACGGAATGACGAAATAATTATACTACCCTGCTGCGGTGAATGATACAAAAAACTAAAAAAATGTTGCATACCTTCAGGCTTGTAATATCATGTAAGCCCAAAGCATAATTTTAGGATTATGTATTGATTTCAAGTAATTTTCGAAGATCTTTTTTTTTAAACAGACATTTTTTGAAAAGAAAAACTCCCAATGGAAACATATTTGTTTTCTAAGCCAAGCGAAAATAATTTTTTTTTTCTTACTTGCAATTTATTAAGATAAATATTGCAGTCAGCCGCCACAATCACCATCACCATCACCTTCACCACCTTGGCCATTACGTTTATTATGACACGTTAGAATAAGAACCATGAAAACGAAGGACCAGAAATGTTTTTGACTTGTGATTACGTTGACGCCGTATTCGTCGCCATCGTATGTGGTGGTTGGTGTGTGATGTGGTGCGGTGCATATACAATTTCGTATTTTATTTGCTGGTGATTTTTCATCTAGGATGCCGACATATCGCAACTCAAGCAGGCCGGGAGTGGCATGCTAGTGGAACACTTCACTCAACACCTTTAAAAAAGACCAAAGAGAGAAAAATAAAGTGAACAACACTTGCCAATGATGGCAAGTTTTGTGGCCATGGCATAAAAGGAATAGAATTTTCCATTCCCCAAATAAAAAACCAACCGTAGTGGCAACAAAAGTGCTGAACAAGAAATGTTACGGTTACAGGTTTGGGTTATAAATTTCATTTCTAGCTCAAATCACACGTGGAGAATAAAATCCGTTTCCGTTGATTTCGTTTGCTTTCTCTGCAATTCCTCCAATGTTGCCTTTTACACTACCAATTTTTAATGTTGTCGGTTGCTTGGTTGGTTGGAGATTTCCAGTTGTTGTTGAGAGTAGTGCCATTTTTTTTTTTTTTATTTGTTATACTACCACAAACGTAAGATGTCATCAACAGTTAACTGAAGAAATGCATCATGCATAATATACCGTTGATAATTTGTTATAACATTTTTAAAAACGCACATACGCCGACATTCAAATGGGAGGTGAAGGTGGGATATAGTGAGAGTTGAGAAATGGGGCCTTGTAAAGGAGCCAAACATCCAGCGACATATGAAATGGGAATATTAGGGCTTGCCGCAGTGGTTGAGAGTCATAACAGAACACTATATGCAAAATTACAGCCAAATCGCGGCTGGTAAGGGCTCAAAAATCAAATCGGGAAAATACCTCGTACAAAATTTTAGTCAAATCGGATAAGTATAGCGCTCTCTAGAAGCTCAAAAAGTCGAGATCCCAGATCGGTTTATATGGCAGCTATGTCAGGTTATGAACCGATTTAAATCATACTTAGTGCACTTGTTGAAAGTCACAACAAAAGACATCATGCAAAATTTCAGCCAATTCAGATAAGAATTACGCCCTCTAGTGGCTCAAGATGTCAAGATCCAAAATCGGTTTATATGACAGCTATAACAGGTTATGGGCCGATTTGAACCATACTCAGTACACTTATTGGAAGTTGTAACAAAACAGCCAAATCGGATGAGAATTGCGCCCTCTAATCGCTCAAGAAGTCAAGATCCAAGATCGCCAGCTATATCGACACATGGACCGATATTCCCCAATTACAATCCCAACCGCCCTACACTAACAAGAAGTATTTGTGCAAAGTTTCAAGCGCCTAGCTTTGTTGCTTCGAAAGCTAGCGTGCTTTCGACAGACGGACGGACATGGCTAAGTCGACTTCGAATGTCAAGACGATCAAGAATATTTATAGCTTGTTGGGTCTCAGATGAATATTTGGATTCGTTACAAACCGAAGCTCTTGCATCTTGGGTGAAAAAAGTTGGATATCATCTCACGGTAGCGCTCACCATTCACAGTTACGTTACAATTCGCATCATCTTTGAAGAAGTACGGTCCAATGATGCCACCAGCCCATAAACCGCACCAAACTGTGACTTTTTATACCCCTACCATAGGATAGGGGGTATATTCATTTAGTCATTCCGTTTGTAACGCATCGAAATATCCATTTCCGATCGTACAAAGTATATAAATTTCGGATCGTTGTAAAATTCTAAGAGGATTTAATGATATCCGTGCGTCCGTCCGTTGTAATCACGCTACAGTCTTTAAAAATTGAGATATTGAGTTGTAATTTTGCACAGACTAGTATTTCTTCTATATGCAGATTATGTTCTAGAATGGATCACATCGAACCATATTTGGATATGGCTGCCATATAGACCGATCTGGCAATTTAGGGTCCTAAGCTTATAACAGGCGCATATATTACGTGATTTCTCTGAAATTTGTGCACAGTGAGTTTAATTGGAACCGCTGATATTCGCGCCAAAAATGGTCCAGATCATATTTGAATACAGCTGCCATATAGACTGTTCTGGCGATTTAGGGACTTAAGCCTATGACAGGCGCTTTTATTACCCGACTTCGCTGAAATTTGGAACAGTGAGTTTTGTTTCAAGACTCCAAACATCTGTCCCCAATATGTTTCAGATCGGGCTATATTTAGATACAGCTGACATGGAGACCGATCTTTACCTTTAGGGTCTAAAGACCATGAAGGACGCATTTATTCTCCAATTTTGATGAAATTTGAAAAGTGAGTTGTACTAGGGGTCTCGACATTCGAACCGAATATGGTGTAAATCGGACCAAATATATATATAACCGCCATATAGACCGATATATAAATTTAGGGTCTTAAGCCTATAACAGGTGCATTTACTACCCGATTTGTAAGACGATCCATGGTTAAATTATCGGAATCTGTTCAGATTTAGATATAGCTCCCACATATATGTTCGGATTCATTTTTTTGCCTATTTCGCTGAAATTCGGAACAGTGAGTTCTATTAGAGTATGGTCGAGTTATTAGCCTTTCTCCCGATTCAAGGCCTAAAAGTCTCTAAATCCTTGTAAAGCAAAATTCCTCCTTTGTAAGTTTATTTTATAAAACTTTAGAGTCTCCTTCCCAAAAAAGGCCTTTCGAATACTTCTTCATCACCTCAATTGCTTTAACTGCTCCATTTTTCCCACACATATATTTTTTTGCCTACGCACCCATACACCCATACAAAATCATATTTTTAAAAATTACTTCATTTTGAGTTTTTTCTTGTTCCTTTATCGCTTTGGCTTTTGCAGCTTCTCCTTTTTTTGGTTGGTGTATATGAGTGTGTGCGTTTTTGAGAAATACAAATATAGGTTTACTTATGACTTTCACATACACATCACCATCTCTCTTACTCCATCTACTTGCACATGAAAGGACTTCACTCTGCCACTATATTTCCAAAGAAGATGACTGCCATTTGAATGTGTGGACGTGACATATTTAAATGAATATGTTAAGGATTTTCAAAAAAATTATATCAACTCTAGCAGAACGAATGCAAGCTTTGTATATAGAAAAGAAGAAAAAAAAAACAGAAATGAATTCGAATGACTGCAAATCGTAGTCATATAAAGTGAAATATTTGTTTGGCTATTAAACCAAAAGACCAACAACAAAAAAATTTTAAAAAACAACACTCGTCCTTAGCATAGCGCACGCTAAACTCTCACTCATGTACCACCATCTAAGTTTGTGGTTGTCATAAAACGATTTGCTAGCAAATTCAAAACGATTTAAATGAAAAATTCCTATGGATTTTGAAAATAAATGCGTAAGCTTTTGCTTATATGAGGATCAAATGTAAATTTCCAACAACATTTTTGTTTCTAATGCCTAAATGTAGGCTTCACATTTTGTCTTGGGGGATTTTACAAGGAAAGCCTAATAGTAGGCTATGGTTTTCTAAAAAGGAAATTTTGATGGATATGCCGCAACAATGAAAAATAGGCGCTAACTTTACAAGAGATTATAAGAAGTTGTTCTAAAATAGTGAACAATTTAAATATATGTAAAAGTATTATATAAGATATTTATTTTTAGTAAATAATAAAACAAATTATATAACACTAGCTGAGTGCGGCCCGCTCCGCTGCGCCCGATAAAGCTATGTTGTAGAAGAGTACTGAAATTGCCATATTTCAGTTGAAAAAGTATTCTAATTATACGCCACTACTGTTGTACAGGGTATTATAACTTAGTGCACCCAGATGGAAGAGAGATAGACCCATTGATAAGATTTTCAGTAATAATGCAATAAAATAATTATTTGCGCACCGATTCTCTCGAAATTTGGCGGGAAGGATTTTCTTATGATTTCTTCATGGAAAACGGGTTAAGATTTAGATATAGCTCTCATATATACATTGCCCGATTTTATCTTCTCGAGTTACAGGAAGCGCATTTATTGACCCATCTTGCCAAAATTTTCCTCGACGGTTGCCACAGTATCTTAGGAGTTTGCTCGAAATCGGTTCAGATTTAGATATAGCTCTCATATATATGTTTGTCCGATTTTAAGAAATATTGCAAAAAAGTGATCATTTGTTATCCGATTCTGTCGAAATTTTGCAGGAAGGATTTTCTTATGACTCTCAATATTACTGGTGAATTTTATAGAAATCGACCCAGATTTAGATATGGCTGTCGCATCTGTATATCGCCCGATTTTCACCCCAAGAGGCACTGCAAGCGCATTGTTTGACCAATCTTGACAAAATTATGCACAACGCTTTCCTCTGAGAAGTTTGCTCGAAATTGATTTAGAATTAGATATAGCTCCCATATATTGGGTTGCCCAAAAAGTAATTGCGGATTTTTTAAAAGAAAGTAAATGCATTTTTAATAAATCTTAATCAAATATACTTTTTTTTACTTTTTTTCTAAAGCAAGCTAAAAGTAACAGCTGATAACTGTGAAAAATATATGACAAATCGGCAATTGCTTTTTGGGCAACCCAATATATGTTCTTCAGATTTTGGGTAATTTGAAATAATGTCGTCATTTGTCAAACGTAGTTATTACAGTTTGAACATATTTGCTCGCCGAAGTCCATCAAAATTGGTTCAGAATTGGTTAGGGCTCCCACATCGGCACCGCCCGACTTTTGCCCTTCCTTACTGTTTCTCCTGTGAATTTTTCTACTCTCAGATACCTCTTATTTAAACCCCACATTGCAATGGTCAGTAAAAGTTCTGTTTGGGAGTGTGGTGGACCCCCAGAGGCTTGGTCCCAAAAGTGAAAATCAATTTCGTGCTCTGCTCTCAAAAACTTTTCATTTAAGATCCATATTGCCATGGTCGGTAAATATGACCGATTTGAGGGTTTTTTTGCGGTGGGGTGACCCCACAATTGAATATCCGATTCGTTTTCTACTCTCAAATAACTTTAATATGATACCCATATTGTAGTGATTGGTGTATAAATCCTTTTGGAGGGTTTTGGGGGTAGGCAGCCGCCAGCCTAGGCACCCTACCCCAGATTTTGATACCAAATTTTTGATTTTAGGTTACTGTAGGTGTACACACCAAATTTCGCTTAAATCTCCTTACCCATCTCCGAGATCTGGTGTTTTTGAAAATTAGGGTAAAGAGGAGAGTCGAATAAGACCGCAAACAACCGCAACGAAATTCCTTTATTTTATTTTTCCTTATTCAAAGGACCGATAGGTTGTCGTAACAAAGATAAATGCTGTATGATCAAGTTTGACCACTCTGCACTCTCTCTTTCTCTCTGTTCGTGTTGGCTTTTCGAAATCAGCGCCATCTACTGGCTGTTTTCTGAATCTAATAAAGGGTGATTTTTTTGAGGTTAGGATTTTCATGCATTAGTATTTGACAGATCACGTGGGATTTCAGACATGGTGTCAAAGAGAAAGATGCTCAGTATGCTTTGACATTTCATCATGAATAGACTTACTAACGAGCAACGCTTGCAAATCATTGAATTTTATTACCAAAATCAGTGTTCGGTTCGAAATGTGTTCATTCACCGTAACGTTGCGTCCAACAGCATCTTTGAAAAAATACGGTCCAATGATTCCACCAGCGTACAAACCACACCAAACAGTGCATTTTTCGGGATGCATGGGCAGTTCTTGAACGGCTTCTGGTTGCTCTTCACTCCAAATGCGGCAATTTTGCTTATTTACGTAGCCATTCAACCAGAAATGAGCCTCATCGCTGAACAAAATTTGTCAAAATTTGAACACATTTCGAACCGAACACTGATTTTGGTAATAAAATTCAATGATTTGCAAGCGTTGCTCGTTAGTAAGTCTATTCATGATGAAATGTCAAAGCATACTGAGCATCTTTCTCTTTGACACCATGTCTGAAATCCCACGTGATCTGTCAAATACTAATGCATGAAAATCCTATCCTCAAAAAAATCACCCTTTAGAAAACAGCCAGTAGATGGCGCTAGTTTAAATTTTAATGCTACTCGCTTGGAGTGCTTAACGCCTTTAACATTGGTCATCATGTGGTAGTTGTCTATAAAAGGCTATTTGATTACCTATTAAATAGTCATCATTTAATCCTTTTTTTAATCAATAAAATTGCCCTATTAAACGATATTCTGTGCTAAAGTACTAAATTGCCAGTCTACATATCTGTTGCGGTAGCGATAGTTCTCAGTTATTAAACCATGTAAAACTTTTGAACAAAAAAGTGTTGCCCTGCAGCACGTCGTTTGGTCTTGTCGGTCGATGAGTTAAAAATGGTTGCAACCTTAACGTTAGGGCTTGAAACTCTTGCTATCACGCTGAACGTCATAGCCACCATCCGATATTTAAAAATTATATAACCAACATTTCCTTCCATAAAAACCTATTCAATCTGAGAAAATTCAAAGAAAATCGGTTCAGCCGTTTTTAATTCTACGGAACAAACAAACAAACCGAGTCTCATATAATAATACTGAATCATATGCCCATTTGGAGCATTTTCGGGGGATATGTGTCTGATTTTGTATGCCAGATTCGTAATCTACTCCCGAATACCGGGTCAGGGCGGCTTCCTGGGCACTTGGATCCAATTTCTAATACCAAAAATCGCTTTCTACTCTCCACTTTTGATTTTGGATGGTGTTTTTGGGTTAACGAGGGCCTTCGCCCATTTCCTCCCTACTACCTTCCTCCCTTCATATCCGCAATCTACTCCCGAATACCTTTCATTCGAGCCCCATATTGACATTATCATCCAAAAAAACTATTTTAGGGGGTTTTTGGGGTCAGGGCAGTCCCCCAATTACTTAGACCCAATTTTTAATATGAAATTCGTATTCTACTCTTTAATATCCTTCATTGAAGTCCTATATTGTCCGGATCGATCCACTAAAAAGTATGCCTTGAAGGTTTACGCTTTTTTTTATATCCTGAAAGTAGGCAATATTTTTCCCAAAATTAAAAATTTAATAAGTAACTTATATTCGAATATATGCTCTGCCAATAACCTTTGACATAGAACTTTGAATAACGTCTGATAAGAATCTTGTACTCATATACACCCTCTGCCACTAGCCTATATCTTTGGTTATTCGTTACCCCTAAAAATATGCAACACTTTTTAAAATGCAGCTATAAGCTCTTGTGAATAAAACTAATCTTTGTGATTTGACTTTAATGGCTTAAGTTTAGCCCAAGGCATATGTATGCATAACTAACATCATCTTTATGTCTCTATAAATCCCACATATGACACAGTTTTTTTTTTTTGGTCTATTTGAAAACACACACTAAAAAATGGCAACTTTTTTAAAATGCAGACAATATTCTAAAGAACGACACCCAAAGGATTAGTAGTTTAAAAGTAAATAAACTTATAACACACTCACATACTCACACATATGACCATGTATGTGCTATATCCCCTTTCAACCTTCAAACCATGACTAATGAACAAAGGCAACAAAAGAAGAATGACACTTTTGGATAATAGGGCAACACACAAACACCCACAATACACCACCGCAAAAATAACCAAAAAAGGACATATCGAGTACAACCACAAGCAAGCAAACAAACAAAAGGACCCCAAGATAGTGTGCGATACCTTGTTTTTTTTTTCCTTCTTTTGATATTTGCTGCACAAAAACCCAAATAGAAATTGTTATTTACAAAAGCCCATAAATCAATTGGATACGCCACAATGCAAATCTATTTTTAAATGCAAAATAATATGTAACGAAAAATCAACAGCCACCCCCCAGCTATTGATACCTAGCTGGCTAGCTGAAAGGCTGGCTGGCTGACTGGCTGGTTTGTAATGTTTTTCCCTAGCGTTTTAAAATATTCTCTCTAAGACTTTTTTTTTCAAAGAAAAAAAGGACGCCAAACGCGTGTAATAACAAAAAGCCACGCGGGAAAATTTGAACCCAAAAAATCGAGCAACGACCAACAACCAAACAAAAAAGTGTACCAAGTTCGGCATATAAAAACGCCACAGGGTTCTCAGGCAATAAAAATGTATAACATTCAAACATTCAAATGGAACAAAAGCAATAAAAATTGTTCAGCTGAATGGGCCAGCAACCAAATGAAAAAAAATCCGAATAAGCCAACAACCATCAGCGGGCAGCAAAAACATCACCCGAATAAAATGGGATCTAGGCGTAAAAACGCCAAAAAAAAAAAAAGAACTGCAAAATCATCATCATATGGGGAATTCAATCCCCAGTCAAATGTAAAGTAAAACGACGAAAACGAGAAGATAAAATGTTATAGGTAAAGTTTAGAACTATAAAAAGGCGGCGTTTTAAATTCCATTGTGTGGCTAGCGCACTATGATAGACTGCATAAAGGATATGAAACAATTTACAGTGGTACTTCAAGGGTAAACATCAGCTCAATACAAATCAATCAGAATTGGACAGAGACAAATTTTCAATAAATTTTGACCAAATTTTCTATAGGAATAAAGCTTTTACACTGTTCAATAGAAATCAAACGTTAACAAAATTTGCGGACCCTCCCCCTTGCCCTAATTTTCAGAAACGCAGGATCTCGAAGATGGGTGCTGCGATTAAGCAAAATTTTGTATGCTCTCTTATAGTAACCTTAAAACAAAAAATTTGGTATCCACATTTCGGATGGGGTACCTAGGGGGGCCGCCCCACCCCCAAAACCTACCAAATATATATATAAAGACCATTCACGATAATATGGGACTCAAGTGAAAAGTATTCAAGTGAAAGATTAGAAAACCTATCTGATATCCAATTGTCGGACCAAGTGTTTGGGGGAAACCGCAACCCCCCAAATTACCCGTAAATCGGGCATATTTACCGACCATGGCAATATGAGACTCAAATGAAAAATATTTGCGAGTAGAACACGAATCTGGTATCCAAATGTGGGACCAAGTTTCTGGGGGTCTACCCCCTCCCAAAACACCCACCAAATAGGACTTATTTACTAACCATGACAATATGGGGCTCAAATAAAAGGTATTTAAGTGTAGAGTACGAATCTGATATCCAAATGTGGGCACAGATCAGCGTTTGGGGGCCGCCGTCAAAAGCACCCCCCAAAAGAGGACAAATATGCGACCACAGCAATACAAAATATAAATTTTGCCCATGAACATTCCGCTAAGGAACAGGGGCAAACTTCTTACATATCAATGAGTGCAGTCCGATTCAAGTTTAAGTTCAATGACAAGGGGCCTCCTTTTTATAGCCGAATCCGAATGGCGCGCCGCAGAGCGACACCTCTTTTGAGAGAAGTTTTACATGGCATGGTACCTCACAAATATTGCCAGCATTATGAGGGAAAAACTGCCGCTAATAATTTTTTCTGATGGTCTCGCAAGGATTCGAACCCAGGCGTTCAGCGTCATAGGCGGACATGCTAACCTCTGCGCTACGGTGGCCTCCACACCACAGCAATATGGGGCTCAAATCAAAGGTCTTTAGGAGTAAAACACGAATCGGATGCCAATATTCGGGAAAAAGGGAAAAAGTGTCCCCCACCCCCATAATACCATCCAAAAAGGACATATTTGCTGTCCATTGCAATATGAGGCTAAAACAAGAGGTATTTTAGAGTAGAACACGAATCTGATATATATTTTCGGGGCCAAGTTACTGAGTGGCCTGGTAGACCCAGGCCACTTCCCCAAAATACCCCAAAAACAGCAAATATTTAGGGACCATCAAAATATGGGGCTCAAATAAAGGTATTTGGGAGAAGATAAGAAATCTGATATCCAAATGGGACCATGGGGCACCGCCCCTTCACCAAAACTACCCCCCCTCACCCCCCCCCCCCCCCCAAAAAAAAGTTGTTGTAAGTCGTAACAGAACGCCGCGTGCAAAATTTCAGCCAAATCGGACAAAAATTGCGGATTCCAATAAGTCAAGTCGGTCTGAAAATTTGTCTGCTAAAAAGTTTGAGTTCTGACAGGTTGGCAACCCTGCACCACACAGACCTAAATTCAAACTCTTTCTTTTAGTTTAGTCCAATAATCAATTTTATGGCAGGATTATTAATGCGTACCTAGGAGATAGTCTGGTCAGAAGGCGGGTGACCAGAGGAACGCTGCAAGGAGGGGTGTTCTCACCGAATCTATGGAACCTCGTGTTTAATGAAATCCTGAGGGAAATCGGTGGGGACGGCACAAGGATTATCGCTTATGCGGACGACGTCGTGCTGCGGGTCCGGGGCAAGTTTCTGTAGACGATCAGCAAGATCATGGAAGGGTCACTGAGGAGTTTATCGCAATGGGCTACCAGAAATGCGTTGAGGACCAACCCAGGGAAGACGGAACTGGTGCTCTTCACACGTAGATATAAGACACCGGAGTTCAGAATCCCGTCCTTGGACGGTGGTTACCCTGCGGCTGTCGAAGGAGAAGAAGTACCTAGGCATAGTACTTGATTCGAAACTGTCCTGGAAGAGCAACACCGAGGAAAGAAGCCGTAAGGCACTGTGCGCTTTTTGCTCCTGCTGGAGGATGTTTGGTACAAAGTGAGGAGTGAGTCGCAATATGATTTATTAGGGAAAGGAAGCGCGCGAGGGAGTTCGAGAAGGTCCAGAGACTGGCCAGCGTCGGGATCACAGAGGCACTGAGATCCGCAACGCAGGCAGGCCTGCGTGTGATGCTGGATATGCAGCCCATTGGGTCTTTATTTGGAACTGCGCCACCAGGGTCGCGTTTAGGCTGATGGAGCTCGGCATGCTGAAGGAGAATGATTGCGGCCATAGTTTTGGGTGTTATGGATGCGAAGGGTAGACTGAGGAGGATCTCCGACTACCTGGCATCAATTCCGACAGTAGTGAGGGCATTCGCGATTCGTTTTCCTGGAAGGTATGAATGCAGTACTTGAGGAGGATGAAACCTCGATCTATACAGATGGCTCCAAGATGGAGTCAGGGACTGGATTGGGGGTCTAATCTGATGCATTCAATATCAGTATGTCTCTGAGACTGCAGGACGTGTGTACGGTCTTTCAGGCAGAGGTCTGTACCATTTCAGTGGCCGTAAGAGAAATTCTGGTAAGGGACTCATCGCCCTCGAAATTAAAAATTTATATGGACTGTATGGAGGCGCCTAAGGCCTTAGAGACGAGAATGGTGAGGTCGAGATGCGTAACGGATTGTTTGGAATCTTTGGATAGGCTCCGGGCCCACGATGTGACGATGACATAGGTTTCGGGGGATCCCAGGGAGAGAGAGGGCGGACGAGTGCACTAGGTAGAGTTTTTCTGCGCCGGGCGGACCAGTCATCGGTCTTGCCTAGGTGCCATTTATGGAGCTACTGAACTCAGTAGATGGGATGGCCAGGGCGGCGTCGGTGGCGAGGTGGGACTCGGTGGATGGTTGCCCGACAGCGAAGGTGCTATGGCCTGTCATCGACCTGAGGAGGACGAGGGAGTTCCTGGCGTTCGATTAGAGGTCGATGAGTGTTTTTACATGGGTCATAACCGGAAACTGTGCCATAGGCCGCATGACGGCGCGCATAGGGATACCGCACAATGACTTCTGCAGGAGTTGTCTCGATGAGGATGAGGAGGAGACTTTTGAGCACTTGCTGTGTTCATGTCAAGGACTGCAGGGACGTAGGCTCTCCTTTCTGGGGAGCCGTTTCTTCTGAAATCTGAGTGAACTTGCGAACGTATCTCTGATATGTCTCCTGAGGTTTGTTGAGGGAACACGATGGATCCGACGGGGGGTGCCACAAGCTCCGGCGTAGGTACATCTGTGCTTGCGTGGGGACGGGCGTTTCTTCACCCCCAGCTCGGATTCTCCACTACTCCTGTCATTCTTTTATTCGTGTATAACCTCAAGTCCGAGGTCTCACATCTTCTTTCTCTTTCTAGGGTACCACAAGAGGTCAAACTGGCCTCCGAGTGAACTCACCTATTGTGAGCAACCCATTCAACCTAACCTAACCTTTTTTAAAGCGGTTTTTTTAGGGAGCTATATAAAAATCTGAACCGATTTGTACTTAAATTCATAGCGTTCGTCTTTGAGCTAAAAAAGTAAAAATGCAAATTTTGCCCATGAACATTTCACTAAGGAATAGGGGCTAACTTCTCACAAATCAATGAGTGCAGTCTGATTCAAGTTTTAAGCTCAATGATAAGGGGCCTCCTTTTTTTAGCCGAGTTCGAACGGTGTGCCGCAGTGCGAAACCTCTTTGGGGAGAAGTTTTACATGGCATAGTACCTCACAAATGTTGCCAGCATTAGGAGGGAAAAACCTTCGCTGAAATTTTTTCTGATGGTCTCGCCAGGATTCGAACCCAGGCATTCAGCGTCATAGGCGGACAAGCTAACCTCTGCGCTACGGTGGTCTCTACCAAAAAAGTAAAATGTGAAAAATTTTGTGATGTTTGAGTAGCAAAAAATCAGTAAAGAAAGGATACACGGACATGTCTAAGAATTTCTGAGTCGAATCGGTACCTGCATCACACCCACAGTAATGGCGCAGGGTGGAGTATATATATTATCCATTAAAGCCACATAAATTTGAACTTTGTTTATGACTTTCTTTTTGAACTTAAAATGCTCAACTGGATCCCTTGGAAACTATAACATCCAAATTTGGACGTTGTGTCGGCCCAGGTTGTCGTTAACCAAACGCCATTTTGCTTATTGGGATCAAAAGGAAACAAAATGGAGAGTTTTTTGCTTATTGGGATCAAAAGGAAATAAAATGGAGAGTTTGCGTTTCGCTATTTCCAAAAAACACAAATTCTGCTTTATAGCGTGGGACAGGCTAATGTCTATTATCGCAAATGTTTTATGCAAAACGAAGTATAATTTTTTTTGTTTTAAAAAGCTTGTCTTCCCTACACCAACACTCTTTGCTACCACTGTAAATAATTTTTTTTGCGAGTGTTTTTTTTTCCAGATCATCAGTGGTCTTTGTGGTTCACCACTTTTTTATTTTTAACACAAAGGAGGAAAAAAACTCATGGCAATAATAACTTATGGCCACTATGTAAAACTGTAAACATATGTTTGTAGTGAGATGAATCTACCCACACTCATAAACAAAGTAAGTATTTGTGTTAGGTTTATGTTGATAAATCCTTATGCAAAATACAAGAAAATCTAACAAATCCTTTTTTATTTGCTTAAGCCAACAAATCAACTCTATAGCACTCTTACATAATACCAACCAAAAAAAAACATCCTTCTAACACTTTCTTTTTATGCTTCATCTCAGAAAGGACACACGCACGAGCTGCAAACACTTAGAGGACGCTCACTGCTCACTCCAAATGCAAGGAAAAAGGATAACTGACATTTTCCAACCAAATATTTACCCTTTAGGCAATGAAGTGAGAGACAGTCAAGGGGAGGGAGGCTATCCACAGGCATGCATACAAATCAGTTATTGTTGTTGGCTGCCAAATCTTATAGCTTCCGTCCGTCCTGTCATGCATGCGGTATCAGTTTCAAGGAAAACCTTAAGACAAAATATCAGACACCAACATTTCCCCAAGGCAAATAAACAAAAGGCAAGTGTGTTTTTTTGTTTTCACTAAAAAGTCCTTTTTTCTTGGGGTTTATATCAACATCAATAAAAAATATGATTTTTGTAAATGGTCTATTTGCAAAAAAGAAAACAACAAAGTGTCGAAGGAGAAAATTTGATTTTTCTTTATAGGCAAACAACAATAAGTGTCAGTCATTCAATTTTGCATAAATTAAATTAATATACATTTTGCGCCTTTTGCTACTAAATTCCCTTTTTAAGCTCAATCAAAGAGTTTATAATGAGAACCTAACCAAATACTTCTTTTATTTAGCCCTTTTGAGAGCAGAGAGAAAAAACTCCTTTGTAATTGTATTCAATTTACACTTTCTATTTATCTTTACGTCTACTGACCACTTTTTGTTTGATTTCTATTTTTTTCCCCTTTTTTGGTTTTTTTCATTTGCCAGCAAATCCTTTCAACGTCATTGCCAATTTCAATTTGGCCAAAAACTATACTTTAAACTTTTGAAAAGTTTCCATTGCAGCAAAGGAAGTAACAAAATGTTAACTTAAAATTTCCATGCATTTTATATGGACCACTACCAAAGCAACACTCACTTCCTTTGGGCTTTATGGGAGTGGGGAAAAGGAGCGAGTTTGGTGGCCAACACCTCTCTTTGGTTGCAAAAAAAAAAAGGAAGAGAAAATTGCAAATACAAATACAATTAAATGGCAAATTGTATTTCATAGTTACTGCAGTGTTCCTTTTTCTTTGTTTTTTGGTTTTGCAATAAAGTAAAACTTTCCTCAAAATAACCAATAATTAAAAATGTACAAAGGGAATTGAAGCAAAATTTTAATTAAAATCAAATTGTGTAAGAATCTAGCAAAGGGGGGAATATAACCAAACCATCAAAAACAAATGTAAACGACATTTTAACCGGCATTTTAATATTCTAAAGCTCATCAAAGTTTAAAAATACGATAAAATCGCCCATTGATTTCACTATAATCATTTTGAACTACCTTATCTATGCTTTGAAGAGGAATATTTATCAGAGCCTAAAAGTAGGCAGTTAATTTTGATTTTTCATATTTCAATGAGGAGCATAAAATAAAACATATCCATAGTTTTTTTATCTACATGTTATGGTATGAAAATTCACTAATGAAATTTTAGTGAGGATTCAAGTTGAAAAATGCGAAAAACATCGTCCACCTATTTCAGAATGGAGATTTTCAACTATCTGATATATGCTTTAAAGAAATAAGTTTAACGGGCCTAAAAGCACACTGACAAAATGTTTGTCCTAATTTTAAAGATTCGAGCCAAAGATAAGCAAACTTAATTTAAAGATGAACAGTTGAACTTTTTTAGAAAACTTTGCCTTTGGTGAAAAATATTTTCCGTATTTAAGGATTAAGGATTTTTTAATTTAAATGCTACCTTAATAAATCCTTCATTTTACGTCTTGTTATAAAAGACGAAAATCTAAAATGAAGGGGAAAAAACTAGGAAATTTACCTTGGGGCAAGACAATAGTGAATCGTAGTTAAAGACGCAAAATAACCTTACCAATAGGAGTGTCGTTAAATGTCTATTTTTTAAGGTTAAGATGCTTAGTGGACAGTCAACAATGAAAAAAAAATAAATAAAAACCAATAAACGGCCACAATTTGAAATGGATGGTCCTGTCCGTTAGTTAAAAGGAAATTAAATTTAAAGATGGTTTCTTCACTTTGAAGCCGTGGGCCTTTGGCCCGTTTTCTTTGCTAAAATCCTACGAATAAGGAAAAATTTTAAATTTTGTGTCAACTTTTTTTTCAGTGTAGACAACTCTTTTAGACTTATGTCTATATTTTATAGTATATTTACAACTAATGAAATTTGATTGGGAATTTTGGGTGAAATAAAATCTTCAACTTATTTCAGTATGGAGCCTAAAAGTAGGCAATGTGCATCATATTCATTCTTTCTCTATATTTAAAGGAATGTTATTTAACTAATGAAATTTTAATGAGGATTAGAAATGCAAAATACGAAACATATCGTTTCCATATTTTAGAAAGGAATATTAAGCTACTTGAAATATGCTTCACACAAGAAATGTTTTCAGCAGCCTAAAAGTAGGCAATTTTTTAAGATTTTTGTCAAGATTTACGGTATGTCGCTTAACTATTGCAATGTAAATGACTGAATTAGGATGAAGTACACGGTGCAAATTTACCACTTACTTCAGTATGGAGCCTAACGGTAGACTATTTTCTTCAGATATTAAAGTAGGCAAGTTTCATAGGACCCTCCCCCTTAACCTAATCTTCAGAAACGCCAGATCTCGGAGATGGGTGGTGTGATTTAAACGATCTAAATTTCGGGTGGGTTATCTAGGGGGCCGCCCCACCCCCAAGATCTATCAAATATATATATATATATATAGACCAAACACGACAATATGGAACTCAAATGAAAGGTATTTAAGATTAGAAAACGTATCAGATATCCAATTGTCGAACCAAGTGTTTTGGGGACCACTCCAACCCCCATAACATCCCTAAATCGGACATATTTACCGACCATGACAACATGGGACTCAAATGAAAGGTATTTGCGAATTGAGTACGCATATGATATTGAATGTGGGATCTCAAAATACCCCCAAATAGAACTTAATTACTGACCATGCCAATATGGAGCTCATATGAAAGGTATTTGCGTAGAGAATACGAATCTGATATCCAAATGTAGGACCAAGTGGGCTGTCCCTCCACCAAAACACGCTACAAAGAGGAAAAATATACGACCATAGCAATATGCAGCTTAAATGAAAGGTTTTTGGGGGTAAAGCATGAATCTAATATCAATATTCGGGAAAAAGTGTCTTTGGGGCCACCCCACCCCGATAACACTACACAAATAGGAAGTATTTGCTGACCCTTGCAATATTGAGCTAAAATAAGAGGTTTTTTAGAGTAGAACACGAATTTGATTTATATTTTTAGGGCCAAGTCAATGAGTCGCCGCCAAACCATACCCAAAACCGGGCATGTTTGCCGACTATGGAAATATGGGGCTCAAGTAAAAGGTACATGACAATTTGGGTCTTAAAAAGAGTAGAGCTCGATATTGATAGTTCTTAGGGCCCATACCTCAAACAAGACAAATTTACTGACTTTTGCAATTAGCAATTCTTGATTAGACAAAGAATTTGATATCATATTTTGAGGCCAATGGCAATATGGGCTTTAAATAAATAACATTTGAGAGTAGAGTACGTTTCTGTTATATTTTAAGGGCTAAGTGTTTGGGCGACCACCCCAAGCACCAAAACACTCCAAAAATCGGACATATTTACCTACCTTGTTAATGTGGGTTTCAAATGCAAGGTATTGGGGAGTAGAGCACGAATTTCTGGTGGTCTACCCCTGAAGCAGCCCAAAAACAGCAATTATTTTCTGACCATCGCAATATGGGGCTCAAATAGAGGTATGTAGGAGTATTCGAATCTGATATCCAATTGCCATGTATTTGGGGCACCGGCCTTTCCCCAAAACTTCCCCCAAAGAGTACAAATCTTCCAACCTTGGCTATATGTGGCTCAAGTGAAAGGTATTTGAGATTAGAAAACGAATTCGATAACCAATTTTAGGCTAAGTGTTTGGCGGACGCCTCATCCCATAAGCAGCCCTTAAACCAATGGCAATAAGAGGCTTAAATATGGTATTTAGGAGTAGACCACGATGCTGATATATTTTTTTTTCAGGGCTTAGTATCTGAGTCACCTCCTCACCCCCGAAAACATCCATATTGTAATAAGCGATATACATGGTATTAAAAGTAGCTAAAAGCTTTCTAAATGTCCAAAATAAATATTCAAAGAATAATTTTGTTCCATATAAAGTAAAAGAAGGCGCAGCGGCGCGGGCCCGGTCCAGCTAATAAGTAATAAAATATAAATGACGATTTCAGTTAAAAATACGAAAAATTCATTTATTTCAGAATTACAACTACCTGAAAAATGCTTTAAAGAATATTTATCAAAGCCTAAGCGTAGGCAATACTTTAGTTGTTTGTCTATATTTATTAATCACTCGCCAGTCATTACGGAAAGTAAACCGGCCATCAGGGCAATAACAAGGGCAAGGAAGGTAAAGTCATGAACAGTCTTGGAATGTAAGAAGGAGATTAACGCCTTCTCTGAAGATGGCAGGTTCCGCATCGTTTGAGTTCTGAGCGAATTAAGGGGGAATAAAAGAACAGACGATTTGGAAGTGAAGACCAGAGGACAGTCGGTTAACTAGGTAAACCCGAAGCCTTTCGGGTCGACGCACTCCGAGTTAGTTCGACGAAAATCCTTTGGGACATCCGGATTGTGAGAAGACGAGGCTATTACTGAAGAATTAGTATAGCTTTCGGTGTCCTAACGAGACACATAGCACCAAGAGCTCACTTATGCAAAATAGGTGTGACAAGTGATAGAATGTGGGGAAGACGATGAGATGTTGGACCATTTACTATTGTAGATCATTGTCCGGCTTTCGTGGCTAAGAGACTACGGCACTTAATGTGTCTCCACCAGACTAATTTAAGAGCATGGGAAGGAATACCATTAGTGACATTGAAACTAGCACGAAAATCCTGATTTTAATTTTCTTTTTCTAGGTTACTTTTAGTATGTCGTATGCGGCGTGAGGAGGATTAATATCAACTAAACCTAACTTAACCTGTCTAAGTGAAGCGATAAGTAGACGATCTGAAGCAACAAAGACCCTCGATGTCGGTAACCTTAAAGACTATAGGCTGTAAAGCAATCATTCACTCAAATGGCCCATAGCTAAAATATCCATCCAGGATCCATAAAAAACCCATGATTCCTCAGTAGCATAATCGCATGGTATAGAAAGAAACTTTGCAGTTTGAAGAACACTAAGTTTAGTGGAGAGACATCGAAAAACAAGAGGGAAAACTATGACTTAATCTGTATACCAAAAGTTTTACATCTACAAGCATCATTTACATCACCCATCAAGCATCATTGCTGTACAAACATATCTACCACAAAATATCTTGACAAATGCTGCCTTCACATTATCCACTTATCTCTCAGTCATATGCACGTTTTGTCAATAATTTTTCCATACCCATTATCTACACTAAGAATGCCAACTTATCCAATCAACTGGAGCAAAGAGGGCAACTTTGATCTTTGATTGTCTTTTTAAGTAATTTTCACATAAAAAAATCTAAAAAAAAGAACCAACCAAGACAATGAAAAAATTACTCTAAACATATGCAGACGTACACATACACCCACCAACATGCATGTGAGACCTCACATCCTTATTCGACATATCCTGGAAAATATATGGCAAGCACAAGACACCAAACATGTCATCCCAACAAGTCCTTAGGGTACAGCCATGAAGGAGGGTGGCCTGACACAGGGAAAAATACAAATTAATGTTTTTTTTTTAACAAATTTTCCCATACATCGATAAATGGAGGCGTATATTTGTGCATGCATGTTCAAAAAGCATTTGCCTTTGTTAGTCTGTATATGTGTGCCAAACAATTTGCCTGTATGTAAATTCAGTTTGATGATGTCAATAGCGGCGAAATACCAGCCTCCGGGGACTTAAAAACCTATAAATATTTTTTTGCTCCTTTGACATTTGGTAAAAAAAAAAAGAAAAGCCACCCAAATGAGTAACATGTTCTCAAGCCTGGGTGTGTTTTTGTTCTGGGGGGCTTTTGTTTGCCAGTATAATATGCAAGGATATATGTAACGCCTACGCGGTTTAACGCAGGCATTTTACATTTTGATACTCGCAACATACGTTTAATGTAATTCGCGAAAATGTTGTTCAGGATGAGAACAGTTGTATTTTGGCAGGGTGGGAAAGACACCAATAAGCTGTGGAGTATATTGCAGTATGATATCGAATTTCATTGGAATTTTGTTTTGCTTCTTGCTTTCTTTTTTGCCAAACACCATGAAAATTGCAAACAATTTACCAGCACTTTGGCTTTTTTATATAAAGAAGGGAAATTGCCGGTAATTAATGGATTGGTAGTTGTTCGCGACCAAAATTGGCGGAAGATAGAGACCTATGCCAAAGCATTTTGAAATACATTTAAATGATGTTAATAATTAATGAGAAGATAATGGAAAATTGGTTGCTCATAAGAGCGCAGGAAAGTTTTGAAAATTAGAAAGAAAGTTTGTCGAAATAATGCCTTAATGACAACAAATAAAGGTATATGAATCGATTTATATGCCTGATCCGACCTGGAACTTATTTGCCAAGCATAACAAGGGATTCATACAACTCATTGTTTCCAATAAAAGTGAACTGGGAGCAAAAATCTCATTTTTTAAGCTCAAGCAGTTTAATCGGAAGATTGGCCTAAATGGGTGTTATATAGGCCACCGTAGTGCAGAAGTTAGCATATACGCTTATGCCGCTGAACGCATAAGCTGAAGTCTTGGCGAGAAATTTTTCAGTGGTGGGTTTCCCCTCCTAATTTTGGCAACATTTGTGAGGTACTATGTTATGCATAAACGCCATGCAAAAACTTTAACCCAAAAAGATTCCTCACTGCTGCAAGCCGTTTGGCACTCATTGTTATGTGAGAAGTTTATCCCTATTCCTAGATAGAATATCCATGGCAAAATTTTCATTGCATAGACCTATATAATTGCCTGAGCGAGGTTTCTAATGCAGCTAAGGCAAAATAGGTGCGGCAAGTGATGAGAAGATGATGAGATGTTGAAGCATTTCCTATGTCATTGCCCGGCTTTCGCGGCTAACAGACATCGGTACTTAAGTGAGGACACAGTACCAGACATAAACCTACTTAGGGTAGTGGTATGGAAAACAATTAAGGATTTGTTACTTTTAAGAATTTAGAGCGCACAACAAGCCCATTACTGGATTAGGAGTATATCCATAGTGGTACCGGACATATTAATATCTGCACCCTCTTTTCAATCTAATCTAACCTACACTTTTAAAGTTTGAAATCACTTCTGATTCCTCTTACTGGGCTTGCAATAAAGTATTTATTGAAACTTTTATCTGGCAAGGTTTGCAAAAATTAGGTCAAAGGGAATCTTTCGTTTTGCGTTTTTGAAAACCGGAACGGAACTGAACATCTTTATTTACAGGTTATAGCGCAAGACAAGAATAGGTACGCAAAATATTTAGTCATCAGTTACATGCGAAATGACAAGGTATGTATATCATCCATCATAAGAAGTATGTAAGACAAAATAGAAGATTTTAATGGCCGTTTAAGCTAAGGTTAACATATAACATATCTACAAGTCTAGCACTTTGTGGTTCCTCAACTACTTATATATTCAAATAGTATGGAAATCGTTATATATTGTCTAAGTAGCCTTCGTCATTAATATTCCTACATAAATGAGATGAGTTGCCCGTAGCTTCAAAACTGAATTGCACTAATTTATATTATCTAGGAAATTTTTCCCTAAAATATATATTAGAATCTTGTATGGATAACTTAAAATGTCTCTATTTCCTTAAATCCAGCTCTGGGTGAAGATCTAATAGTAAAATGGTACAAATTAAGCATGTCACTTAAAATATAAAAAAAATGTAGTGCTTACATTTTGAAGCATAAATTTTCTAAGTATTAACTAAGCATTAAGCTTGTAGTTCCATTTTTATATAAGTCTGTACTTGTAAGCTGTATTATACTTATTTCTTAGAAATATTATTCATATTATTCATATTTGTCATTCTTTTAATGTCTTTTCCAGAAAATTTTCCATTCGAAAATCTCTTTTGATGACGTTATTGTAATTAATTTTTCGACTTTATCGCTTTGGCCATTATTGTGTGGCCATTTTCCAAACAATTAGTTTTTGTTATCAATAAAAATACAAAAATGGTAATTTCCCAAAGACAACATCAAAATCAAATCGCAAGTAAGCGTCTATTGAGAAAAAAAAAAAACAGAGAAGAAACAAAAACCTTCAAACGAGCCTGTCAAAAATGCTGTCAAATGGACACACGCCTCGACAAATGCTTGTTAAACACAGCCAAGGAACCATCTTTTTCATGTTTTTTTTTTTCAATCATGAATTCACTTAACGCTGGGTGAGATGAGGCAGAAAAAAGCAAAGCAAAAAAAAAACACTTAAAAACCTTAGAAAATTAACAAGAAAATACATCAAAAATTAGGCAAAAAAAAACTTGATGGCCTAGAGACAGAAATCCAACACCATTACCCTGATACTTTTTGCCACTGACAAGCTCTCCCTTCTTCCCTGGGCTTAGAAATTGTTCATTTTAACGGTTCTATTACCATCACTCATCGGGCAAAATGGCGATTATTCATAAATCATTAAACACAATTTCAATTTTTGTATTTTTTTTTCATTGCCCAAACTTCAAGGCTTAGGCGTTTTTTTTTTTCACTATGCTATCAAAGTTATCGCCGCGTGTTGTTTTTTGCTTTTTGAGGAAAAAACATTGGAAAATAACGGAAAATGTGAACATTTACAACAAAAAACCTAATGAGCCAAAAAAAAAAGTTAAAAACAAAAACTTTGGAAAAAAGTAAAAATCAAGAGGCAACATCAAGGAACATGATAAACATTTGTTGATGTTTACTCAAGTTTGGTTTGGTCCTTTGGCGGCAGGAATAGGCAAAATAGGTTTGGGTGCTCTTGGGCTTACCCACCACCCAACACCACTAAACATTACCATCAGCACCACCCATTTTACCACTAACACTGCCACGACCGCCGACGCCCTAGCCATCGTCGTCATCCTTGATTTTGTCTAAATGACACCCCAGCTTAACAAATTCTGGCTGTGGCCGTTCCCTTCCTAGCCTGAAGACCTTCAGTTTGAAAAGTTTTTAAGGTTTTTTTTTCTCTCGCTCATCGGTAATTTTTCCATTACAATCTTTATTTTTATGTATTTTCGTGCGTTTTTTGCCTCCTTTTGTATGTCCTGTTGTGTTCTGCTTCGTTCTCGAACGAAGACATTAAAAATTTTGTTTGATACTTGTTCTGGTCGTTTGATTTCCGTTTCCGTTTGCCGTTGAGATTAAATATTATGCTGCACATAAATGTGTGTATCTGCATATCAAGCGTCATGCCTGGGATGATTCGCGGTCGTTGGACACGGAAAGTGGGACTATCGTTTTAAGTGTCTATCTATTTGTCCCAGCCTAGCCCTGTTAGTCTGTCTGTTGTTCTGTGCTCCTTCTTTTTTCTGTACATTCATCCGCGTGCCGCATTTGCTTTATACATTAAATTAAAAATTCATCTTTAATCAAAAATTATTGTTTTGTTGGCTTTGGCGTTACGTTCAATTTCGTTTTATATTTTTTATTTCATTGAGTTTTTGTGCAAAAGAAACATGAGTGAAAAAATTTAAGCCTCATAAAAAATTAGAGTTTTGTGGGAATGAGAATTATCTCACTCCTCTTTGTTCGATGAGTTACATTTGCAATGAATAACATTTTAGTAATTTTTGGCCTTTTTTTAAAGTCTAAAGATTTGTCATATCACTAGATGCATACATACATCAGATTTTTCTTACCCAGGTTCAGATTTAAGGGATCTGTAACAGCTGAGGGTGGATGTTAAATTCAGAAATACTTGTCGACGAGTTTTAGAACACCTGTGTCTAAGAAATGATTATACTGTCGATTTATTTGTTAACACCATTACAATTAAGTTCTCTTGTTTTTAATTGCAGATGTCGCTATAAGCATAGTACTTTCATCTCTAAACACCACGTTTTCACTGAAGAGAAATGGGATGATCTTATGAAAAACGCTTCATTAATTCGAACTCCTAATAACTTTCTCAGCCCTTTGGAGCCCTTTATGGAGACAATATTTAAGCTTTGTACATGTCACTCCGTTTATTAAATATGATCTAAAAAAGGTTACACATGTGGTTCTCAATCTAAGCCATCAGGACAAATGCAAATTTGCCCATGAACATTTCATTAAGTAACAAGGGCAAACTTCTTACAAATCGATGATTGCTGTCTGATTCAAGTTAATGATAAAGGACTACCTTTTCAAACCCGAGTCCGAACGGTGTTCCGCAGTGCTACCCTTTTGAGGAGAAATTTTTACATGGCATGTTACCACATTACAAAATGTCGCCAGCATTAGGAAGGGATAACCACCGTTGAAATTGTTCTCTTCAGGTTTTGAAGCCCGGGGTTCAACATCAAAGGCGGGCATGCTAACCTCTGGGCTACCGTGGCGTCCAAGCAATCGGGACATAATGGAATATTTCCGACATAACTACAAGGCGAACTACATGACTCCTCATTCTCACCTATACTCCGAAGGCCTGCCAAGAGGGTTTTCATATTCAAGAACGGCAAGGCAAGTTACGCGACACCAAAGGGTTAAGGGTCTAAAAGACTTGCATCCTTTCTACTCAAAAGCATGGAGGGTATAGTGAATACCATGATTAGACGTACGATATTTATCCAATTGCTCAGATACAATCATCATGCCTATGTCAAGGGGAAATGGTGGTGTCCTTTCCGCACTATTTTGTGGATATAATATGCCAAATTTGAATGGTAGTTGTGTTCATTGACATCGAAGGGATGTCTATGAACACCGGACGGACCTTTCAAAAGACTGAAATCTGCCTGTTTACGAGGAAGAGAAGCACTACGGCTGGGTACAGACGGACGAACGGTGTAATGAAAGAAGAAGATTAAGGCCTTCTCTAAAGATAGTATGATCCGCATTATTTGGGCGCCATGCCATAGCGGAGTAAAAGGAAATGAAAGGTCACATGATTTGGCAGTAAGAGCCTATAGGTTGTAGCCAGAAGACTGGGTGGATCGGAAGACTTTCAGTGCGACAATGGCGCATGTAACACTTTGGGACAGTGAAATGTTCGGAAGAACGAAAAGGAAGTAGAAAGAAGGACAGTATGGATTTCGCTACCATTGTTGCACATAGAACTAAGGGCACACTTATACAGAATAGGTGCGGTAAGAGACAACGTGTTTAGGGTATACTATCAGCATGTGGGGAAGATGACGAAACGTTGGAGTATTTCCTTTGTTATAGCCTGGCTTTTACGGTGAACATACACCGGCTTTAAGGAGGGATACAATACCAGATATGAAACGGCTTAGGGGCACGGTATGGGTGGTATGATTAGGGATTTTATTAGTATTTCCTTACGTCCAGACAGATGCTATTCATATAACTTAAAAAGCTTGTATTTCCTCAACGCCAGCTCTGATCACTAACAAAACGGAATTTATTAATGCTTTAATGCATAAACTTTATGCATCGCAACTCCTTACGAAATTTATATACTCATCCAAAATAAATTTGATTTACTTTTGGTTGTTGTTCCCGAAAATGAATAGTTACTAGTAACACAAAATTTCAACTACAAAACTACATCATAGCTTCATATTCTACGGCACTTTGTTTTTTAAAAACTATCCGCTCAGTGCCGAGACGAAATATAGATGTAGCTACCATGTAGCTACAATATATCTATTGATCATAAAACTGAGCGTCTTATGATCAGGCAGAACCGGCAGAACATAATGCTTTTTTATAATTTGTTTAACCTAGCCTATGGTTGTCAGTTATTCAAATGGATATGTCTACAAAAACCAACTTTTCCGGTTGCATAATTTTATCTGCACAAAATTTTATTATTCAAATTACAGATTGGCTTTACCTCTATCAATACCTTAAAGGGACCTTTAGAAAAATCATGGCTCCAACCAAGATTTTAAATAGTTGATTTGTTTCTTTTTTTTTTCAAATAATACTTAATTAACATGCTAATTATTCGAAGAGGGGATATAGAAATGCCAATTAAAAAATAAAAACTGAACAGTTTTTGTCTTCCATTTAACTTTTACCCCTCACACCTTTACGCTTGACTGCCCCGAAATTAATTTGAACAAAATTATTGTCCAACTTTCCAAATTCCAAATTGGGTTAATTACAATAAGTTTGTGAGTTTGGGAAGATGTTAGAGCTCAAAATTTTACGAAATAAAGGATTCTCCCGAAAAAAGAAAACTTTAAATGGAAGCATGACTTTTGCTCCAGCGAAAGGATAAATTTTCGTCTCCTCAAAACCAGAGCGTATTTTTATTGCTGAAATTTATAGCCATTCTCGTTTTGTTCCATCTCACGATATTCTAAGCGGATCTAATATTTATGTAGATGAGCAAATATGAATGCTAATGCCGCTGGAAGCCAAGCAAACGTCAATATTTAACCCTTTGCCATTGTTTGAGACTACAGGTCAAACTTCAAGATAACGGTCGTAAATTTCAATTGCCTGAATTTGCATATGTGGCTGTTGAGGGTGGGGAGGGAGAGAGAAAACAGAAGGTGGGGTTGGTAGTAAAAAAATATGAACAGAAGATATTCAATATTTGTTGTAGCTTATTACAAAACTGGTTTCTCGGTTCAATTCCTTGATGCCAAAACAGCCCCCGAGAAAATTTTGCTTTGTCAAATGTCAACACGCGTGTGGAAGCTATATTCCCCCTACCTCCCTTTTCCACATCGACATACTATCTGATGCTCATTACGACCTTTAACCCCTTTTGTTCTCACCATAACACCCAACACTGCAATACAGCTTCAAAGGCTGAATAAATGACTCACTGTCTCAATGTATGGGAGGAGGATGCATCAAAGGATAACGAATTAAAAAATTAAAAATCGAAATGAGACGACACGACCCGACACAAAAAATGTATGCCTTAGTATCAGCAATTCTTTCAAGCATCAAAGATAGTCTCACCCTTTTTTCAGCTCGGTTAATAGGCAAAGGTAATATTGTCTTGCCTAACCTCAGTAGTAAGGGATGATTAGCGAGACAGGGTTAATTTTTGTTTTTTTTTTTTCACTCATCTAATTTTCTTTAGCACTGAAGGGTGTGATGTTTAGTTGATTAGTTCGAGAAGTTTGGTTGCCATTGAGATAACAAATGCCAAGATATTGGAGTACAACAACAGCAACGATGAGTTTTATTGTTGTGATGGTTTCGTTGCTGTTTATCAAAGCGTATAGATTTCCATGATTTTTATATAATGATAAAGACGCAGACAACCTGATATTTGAAATTCAAAATAAGTTTGAATCAAAGTTTAAGCAAAATTTGTTTGATATATAAAAACAAAAAATTAAAATTTCTTCGAAGCTTCTAGCAAATAAAATATCATCACTGCATAGATAATCACTGCTACCACTTTTTAAGGTAGCAGAGACACTAATGTTGCAGTACGTCCTAAAAATTAAAAATTGGTGATAGTTACAAAAAAAAAGACAAAAATCTGTTCTAGGAATTCAGAGGCATATTATGGGGTCAATTGATCAGATCTGTCCAGAACTGAAGTCAGTCCCCAAAATGATAATGCAGAAAAACAATTTTTCTGACTTTTAGAAAGAGGGCACCTTACGACAACGCTTACGTCAATTAGGCTTTTATTCCAGCCAAATTAAAAGACAGTAGAATGATTGTGAACTTCACCACAAACCTCATAAAGCCTTTCGGGGAAAATGTAGAATGCTATACAGGGTGGCTGATGAATATTGCTACAATGATGAATATTGCTACATTTTTTTTTCGGTGTATGGAATACATTTTTCTTTTATTCATGTTAAATTAAATTATTAAATTAATTATTAAATTATTATTAATTAAATTAATTAATTAATTAATTAAATTAATTATTAAATTATTATTATTAAATAGAAAAAAAGTTATTACATTTTTTTTTGGTAGCGGCTTTCATCAGCCACCCTGTATAAAAAAAACCGTCAAGACAATATGACGAAAATGCAAAATGATCTGAAAAAGATACCAGTTGCTGCCACCACCAACTCTGTAAAAGTACCAAAAGTTGTCGCAGAGACGTATGATGTTCCAGTATGCAGTAGAGAAAGCCTTTCAAGGAAAACGTAAAAGGCAATGTAAGGCAACACGACGAAAGTCCAAAATGCCCGCAAAGAGACACCGGATGCTACCACAAGCACCTGCAAAAGCTTCAAAAGTTGTCGCAGAGACACTGATGTTCCAGCATGCAGTAGACATCTAAATTAAACTATTTTAGCAATAAACTATGATAAAAATCAGTTCGAGATACGTGAATTTGGTTGCAGAGGCATGTCCAAGCCGAATATGGTTTAGATCGGACCAGTCAGCCGATTTGGGGTCATAAGCCGTAATAAGAACCGAATTAATTGCTTGAATTCGCTGAAATTTGCAACATGGAGTTATTTTAGATCCTTCGACATCAGTAGAGAAAATAATCCGGATCGGTCTATATCGTAGATAGCTACCATTTAGACCGATCAGAATTTTCAGGGATATACATTTTTGGAGACTTACAAATGTTTTGTCCCCCATTTCTATTCTTTTTCAACATTTCTAGTAACTTAAACCTTTGAATTTATCTTTACTTCGATTTTTATGTAAATTTTCTTTACGCCATTAATCCTCTTGGTAACAATTTGATCCACATCTCCATAAGAGTTCTTATAGAAGTTGAAATTTTTAACTGCATTATTCAATATCGCAGATAAAAGTTTGCATATCATTACAAAAGCCAAGGACAATAAAGTCTGAAAATGTAATGTTGTTATTTCCAAACCCTTCCTTAGCCAGACATCCTGGGAAAAGTTTAGTTTAACTTAACCAAGTCTTAGCAACATCAGGACTTTCATAAAATAGCCTTAAATTGTTAACGGTCTTTCTGTAGCTCTTGGTAAAAAAACAAAAACGAATCAAATAAAAAAACACGCGACCAAAAGTTAAACGTCGACCACCCGTTGATGTTGTTGTTTTAGCAGCATAGGGTTTTTTCTCTACATAAAAAACAAGAAAAAGACAAAAAAAAACTCCACGAATTTTTATGGTAAAAAGCAGGCGTTACTTTGCGGCATTGCGGGTCATCGCGTGAAATAATAACCCTTTCACGTGTTAACTTTCAACGCTCGCAATGTTTGTCTAAAAAGGAAGCGGATGTTAAACAAAAACAATAGCACCAAAGGCACATCTATACAGGAAGTACCGGCCGCAGCAGCACCAACTGGGAAGAAGGGGATGGCGAAATAAAGTCTTGGATATCGATAGACATTTGGTTTAGTGTTTGGGTTGGCTGTTTCAAATTCGAAAAAATGCAAAATAAACGGGCGGGTGGTCTTAGATGCTATGGCTTTGTTGTCTTGGACCCCTTACTCACCCCCAAAGTTTGAGAAAAAACAGAAAAAAAGTTAAAATAAAACGAAGTATAATTTAAGGCTGTTAAAACAAAGAGTTTTGTGATATGCATGCATTGTGATGCTTAAAAGAAACAAAGAAAGAAATTAAAAGAATTTTCCCTCTCAAAAACACAAAACAAAATGGTTATGAGAAAAGGCAAGGAGTTGGTATATAGGAATTGATTAAAATTTTGTATTGATTCAAGGGGGACTGGAGTTTTTTAATTCGATGCCTTGAAAAATAATGCAAATGTCTAAAGGATTAAAGCGAGATAAAGAATAGAACAAGAAAAAGATGAGACAGTCATTTACTTCAGCGATCAGAAACGAAAAAAAGGAACAGAAAGAAACTTAAATAAATTGTATTTATTTAAAAGGAAAATACTCTTAAGAGCATAGTTTTAACCTAAAAGACATATCTTTTTGACAAATACAACTGGCGAGTTTGGTGGTACCAAAAGAACTCGCGATCTAGGAAACCAGTCAAACGCTGTTACAAAGCCAAAACATATCTTCTACCTTTGTAATGGAAACAGATAATCTTACGCTCTGCAGCCGGAAAATATCAAATTTAGAAATTAAATTTCAACAAAACTTGTACAAAATTTCAGCAAGTATAGAATTTTTACAAAAAATTTTATAATAAAAATTTGGACAAAATTGTCTATACAAAAAAATGTACAAAAATTTCTATAGAAAGAAAAACCTTGACAAAATTTTCTATAAAAAATTTTTTTACAAAATTTTCTATAAAAAATTTTTTTACAAAATTTTCTATACAAAAAAATTTTACAAAATTTTCTATACAAAAAAATTTTACAAAATTTTCTATACAAAAAAATTTTACAAAATTTTCTATACAAAAAAATTTTACAAAATTTTCTATACAAAAAAATTTTACAAAATTTTTTATACAAAAAAATTTTACAAAATTTTCTATACAAAAAAATTTTACAAAATTTTCTACACAAAAAAATTTTACAAAATTTTCTATACAAAAAAATTTTACAAAATTTTCTATACAAAAAAATTTTACAAAATTTTCTATACAAAAAAATTTTACAAAACTTTCTGTACAAAAAAAAATTTTCTTAAAAAAAAATTTTTGAAAAAATTTTCTACAAAATAAAAACTTGAAACAATTTTCTATAGGAGCAAAATTTTTACATAATTTTCTATTAAATGATTTTTTGACAAACCTTTTTAAAAAGAACAAAATTTTGCCAAAACCTTATTTCTACAGAAAATTTGGCGAAAAATAAATGTTCGAGGAAGTCTACTTTCCCCCTTGCCTCTTGGATAGCTGGAGCGTAGTATATAGCATACCAGCTGGCCCGGTGCGCTTCGTTACACCCTTGACTGTTTGTGGCCCCTTTCGACACGTTCCAAATTTTAACTCCCAAATACCTTTCATTAGAACGGGACCATATCCGTTTGGTGTGCATGTCCATTTGGGGTGGGGCTACCTCCTTGAATTGAAGTTTGGTATTCTATTCTCAAATACTGTATTTTTGAGTTCCATATTGACCCGTTCGGTGTACATGACCATTTGGGGCATAATTCTGGGGTGGGGCGACCCACCTTGGAATAGTCCCCAAAATTTTATACCTATAAATACAAGTTTCGTATTCTACTCTCAAGTAACTTTCGTTTGAATCCGATTGAATATTGTTCCGATCGGCCAACATGTTTGTTTGGGGGTGGTTTTTGGCGTGGAACGGCCCCCGTGGAACTTGACCCCAAATTTGTATATATGTTTCGTGTTCTACTCAAAATATCCTTCATTTGTTACCCGTATTACCCCACTCGGTAAACATGTCGTATTTGGGCTGTTTTTGGGGGTGGGCGGGTATATATATTCTTGGTCGTCTTAAAAATCTAAGAGGATCTAGCCATGTCCGTCCACCTGTTTTAAATTTTGCACAGATTCTGCTTTGTCCATAGGCAGGTTATGTTCAAAGATGGGCTATATCGGACTACTTCTTTATATAGCCCCCATAAAAACCGATTTGCCGATTTAAGGTCTTAGGCCCAAAAACCATATTTATTATCCGATTTTGCTGAATTGTGTTAGGCAACTCGACACCCTTCTTCAATTCTTCCCAGATCGATCCAGATTTGGATATAACTGCCATATAGGCCGATCTCTCGATTTAAGGTCGTTGGAAGTCATATCAGAACACAAGATGCAAAATTTTAGCGAAATCAAACAAAAATTGCGGCTCAAGAAGTCAAATGGGGAGATTGGTTTATATGGAAGCTATATCAGGTTATATACCGATTTGGATCCTATATAGCAAAGTTGTTGGAAGTCATAACAGAACACATGCAAAAATTCTGCCTAATCGGACGAAAATTGCGGCTTGTAAGGGCTCAAGAAGTCAAATCGGGAGAACGGTTTAAATGGCAGCTATATCAGATTATAGATCGATTCGGACCATACTTGGTTCTTGACATATTTGTTGGAAGTCATATCAGAACACGAGATGCAAAATTTTAGCGAAATCGAACAAAAATTGCGGCTCAAGAAGTCAAATGGGGAGATTGGTTTATATGGAAGCTATATCAGGTTATAGACCGATTTGGACCCTAAATGGCAAAGTTGTTGGAAGTCATAACAGAACACATGCAAAATTTCAGCCAACTCGGGCGAATATTGCGGCTTGTAAGGGCTCAAGAAGTCAAATCGGGAGAACGGTTTATATGGGAGCTATATCAGATTATAGACCGATCCGGACCATACTTGGTTCTTGACACATTTGTTGGAAGTCATAACAGAACACTAGATGCAAAATTTCAGCCAAATCGGACAAAAATTGCGGCTCAAGAAGACAAATCGGGAGATTGATTTATATAGGAGATATATCCGTTTATTGACGGCTTTGGACCGTACTTGACATAGTTGTTAAAAGTCATAAGAAAATACTTCGTGCAAAATTTTGGCCAACTCGGGCGAAAATTACGTCTTCCGTGGACTCAAGAAGTCAAGTGTTACAAACGAAATGACTAAGTTAATATACCCTTATCCTATGGTGGTGGTTATACAAAAAAATTAAAGCCTATATAGAATAAAGCAAAAACGTGCACAGTTCTGGCGGGCCGAATATTTGGGATTCCACTAGGGTTGTCGAAACCGAAAACCGGTTAATCGTAATCGGAGTTTAAAAAAATGGTCAGAAACCGAAAACCCGGCTTTTTAAATCTTATATAGAATCAACTAAAAACTTTTACAGTTCAGACGGGTCGAATCATGGGACTCCACTTGGGTTGTCAAAACCGAAACCGAAAACCGGTTAACCGGTTTCGATTGTCCCCACCGTAATCGGTGTTTAGAAAAATGGCCAGAAACCGAAAAACCTGATTTTTTAAATCAACTAAAAACTTGCGCAGTTCAGACGGGTCTAATCTTTGGACTCCATTAGGGTTGTCAAAACCGAAACCGAAAACCGATTGACCGGTTTAAGATGTCGGTTAACCGTTTTTTATACCCACCACCACGGGTACGCAAAGTTCGGCCTGGCCGAACTTAATGCCTTTTTACTTGTTTTTATTTACAACTATCAAAATTTTTTCCTAAAGCGTTATATGCAGCTCCGCACATTACCAGTAGGAGAACTTTCTTTCTGGACAAATTCTTGTTCAATATTCTAAATAAGATTAAAATCTCTTATTCGAAGGATTCCTGTGAAAAATTGATAACACGCTTAGGAGAAAGGAGACATAAAAGAATGAATACAGTAATACTATTCTGAGATCAGGTATTTTTCAATCGAAGGAAAACATACGAGAAACGAAAAATTTAGCTAATGCTTTGTTCAAATCAGGAGATCAGTTAATATGGCAGCTATATAAGTTATACACCGATTTGCACCATACTTGACACTATCGTTGGAAGTCGTAGAACACTATGTGCAGAGTTTTAGCCCAACCGTATTACAATTGTAGCTTCAAGGCCTTTAAGAAGTCAAGTCGATATGCACTCCCCAACGACCTACATCATAAGAAGTATCTGGACAAAATTTCGAGCGGTTCGGCCCCCAAACGTGCTTTCACAAACGGACGGACTTGGCTAGATTGACATAGAATGTCAAGACGATCAAGAATATATGTGTGTACTTTATGGAGTCGCAGATCAATATTTCGAGTTGGTACAAACGGTATGACCGGTATAAGTATACCCATATCCTATGGTGATGGTGATGTATATATTAAAAACATTTTGTTGACATCTTCTAAGAAAGACTTAAAATTTTGACCAAAAAAAAACATTTACAAATTTCTGAATAAAAAAAGAGAAAATAAATTCGTTCCCAATTTCGTACTTGAAATGAATATGGCAGAAAACCGAAACCAAAACACTAAACATTTTTTTTCAGTTTGCTGATTATGGTATGGCTTCGACTGGCCTCTAAACCATATTGAAGTTCAATTTCGAAACTTTTTCAAAAAATATTAATTTTCCCAAGATTTTTAACCTCCTATTTACTTGTCATGTCCCAATAACAATTAAATTTATGTCCAAAAATGTTAACAATTTCCCGAAGGTATTATGCTTATTGCCCTTAGGCACTTTCTTCCACACAAGACTACAAGCAAATGAAATCAAATGGAAATTATGCAAATTACTTGTAAGAAATGACAATGAAGATGATGATGACGATGAATACGAGTACAACTGAACTTTATTGAAAACACATCAATCCGTAAGATATTGAAAAAGTCTAGCAGGGAAGTTAAGCTGTCAACAGCAACAAACAGCTCCCACAGGCATATTGACAAACACCAAAAAAGCCTTAAGGTAATTTGACAAGTAGCCGTGTACTCAGTATTTATATCGCCAATACACCGGAGATGGATGCTTAAGCGTCACCCAGAATAACAAAACAAGCAGACAGGGAATCAATGTCACTTAGACAACGGAAATGAATGTTGCAGAGTGGTAAAGCCTTGTAAACAAAAAAAAAAAAAAAAAAAATATAACGAAATATTGTAAATATTGGCTGTTGTTGGATTTTTTTCCAAACACCATGTCAAGCCGTAAAGGTGGTTATTTTTTTGAAAAACAAGCAGGAGTGGGTGCTAAAGAATTTATGTTGCTTTCTTCGGAGCAAATTCCTGGCTTCAGTACACAAATGATGGAATTGGAAACGGATATAAATGATATTTTATTAATAAAACAAGGCAATATTAAATTCTCTGAGCTTTTACATAGAGAAATGGAAAGGAGGGGAAAATACCAAAAAATTTGTTATTGATATTCCTTTGTCTGCTTACAAACTGTTGACATTTCTAAGACAATAACTTAGCGCCAAAAGCCACTGCTTTCCATCCGGGGTGCTGTTTAGCAAAATGTATAAGTTGTTGTTATAGCCGGAAGTAAAGAAATTGATAATCTTGTCAAATGTCATCATGTACTGACAATAATTGAAAAGAAAGTAGCCAGGACGCTGAGAGGTTATGTCTGAAAACTGTCTTAAGGGCAAGGTTGATTGCCATTAATGTTAGAGATGATTTGGAACCAAGCGTAGTAGGCAGTAACCTCTGCAACATAGAATGGCATAAGGATCAGGTTAAACTAAAGGCAGGTAATAGAATCAAGTCTGAACATCGGTTACTTATAAGTGTTCGGTTACTTATACCCCACACCATAGGATGGGGGTATACTAATCTTAATCGTCTCGAAATTCTGATTCGAACTAGCCATGTCCGTCCATCTGTTGAAATCACGATAGCCGTCGAACGCGTAGAGGTAGACGCTTGAAATTTTGCACAGATACCTTAGCGCAGAGGCCTGGGTTCGAATCCTGGCGAAACCATCAGAAAAAAAATGTTCAGCGGTGATTTTCCCCTCTTAATGCTGGCAACGTTTGTGAGGTGCTATGCCATAAAAAACTTCTCTACAAAGAGGTGTCGCACTGCGACACGTCGTTCGGACTCGACTATAAAAAGGAGGCCCCTTATCATTGAGCTTAAACTTGAATCGGACTGCACTCATTGATATGTGAGAAATTTGCCCCTGTTCCTTAGTGGAATGTTCTTGGGCAAAATTTGCATTTTTTGCATTTGCATTTTACCTTACATTGATGTAGGTCATTGGGGATTGCAAGTGGGCCAAATCGGTTCAGATTTGGATGTAGCTCCCATAAAAACCGATCTCCCGATTTGACTTCTTGAGCCCCTGGAAGCTGCAATTTTTGTTCAATTTGGCTGAAATTTTCCACATAGTGTTCTGTTACTACTTCCAACAACTGTGTCAAGAACGGTCCAAATCGGTCAAGAACCTAATATAGCTCTCATATAAACCGAACTCCCGATTTGACTTCTTGAGCCCCTGGAAGCCGAAATTTTTGTCCGATTTTGCTAAAATTTTGCACACAGTGTTCTGTTATGACTTCCAACAACTGGGCTTTATACGGTCCTAATCGGTCCATAACCTGATATAACTCCCATATAAACCGATCTCCCGATTTGACTCTTGAGCCTCTGGAAGCCGCAATTTTTGTCCGATTCGGCTAAAATTTTGCATGCAGTGTTTTGTTATGACTTCTAATAACTGTACCAAGTACGGTTCAAATTGGTCAATAACCTGATATAGCTCCCATATCAGCCGATTTCCCGATTTGACTTCTTTAGCCCCTGGAAGCCGCAATTTTTATCCGATTTAGCTGACATTTTGCAAGTAGTGTTTTGTGATGACTGTCAACAACTGTATTTAGTACGGTCCAAATCGGTCAAGAACCAGATATAGCTCTCATATAAACCGATCTCCCTATGTGACTTCTTGAGCCCTTGGAAGCCTCAATTTTCATCCGATTTGGCTGAAATTTTGCACTTTGTGTTCTGTTATGACTTTTAACAACGGAGCCAAGTACGGTTCAAATCGGTGTGTAACCTGAAATAGCTCCCATATAAACCGATCTCCCGATTTGACTTCTTGAGCCTCTGGAAGCCTCAATTTTTATCCGATTTGGCTGAAATTTCGTAAATGGTGTTCTGTTATGACTCCCAACAACTGTTCTAAGTACGGTCCAATTCAGTCTATAACTAGATATAGCTCCCTCAAATGGGTCACGAACATGATATACTTCTTCTTGAGCCCTTACAAGCCGCCATTTTTATCCGATTTGGCTGAAATTTTGTATATAGTGTTCTGTTATGACTCTCAACAACTGCGTCAAGTACGGTCCAGTTCGGTCTATATAGATATAGCTCCCATATTTTAGCAGAATTCATGGTGGTGGGTTCCCAAGATTCGGCCCGGCTGGACTTAACACGCTTTTACTTGTTAATAAACATATTTATCGGTTGAATATATATTGCCAAAGTTTCTCGCACTTGTTGGTGCTTTTGTTCATTGCAAATGAATGGAAGGCTACTTTAAAATCTAATGATATGTGATCAATAAAGGCTTCGTATTCTAGGCTTTTTAGATAACTCACCAATGTTAATTTTTAGGCACTTTTTTCAGTTCTTACCTGTAATTGAAAAAGAAATTAAAATGTTAATCAAATATTTCAAAGATATTGTAAAATATAAATAAAGGATTTATTTAAGCATGATTTGCATTTAAATGTCTTCGCTAAATAAAAAGCCAAGAATTGCACGGCGCCTGCGTATTATGCCTTAAAATTCATCTTAAGCACCTTCATTCTATCAGCAACAATATTATAACTTTTAAACTTTTATTATGGTCGCAAAGACACTGATGACACAAAACGCAACTTTCCCGCAAATGAGGCGGCAACGTAGGGAGGAATGGAATTTTTGTGGATACATTGAATTTATTCCTATATTGTGGTCTCATTTACGAATATATTGCGTTCTGTGTCATCATTGCGTCTGTGACGTAATGAGATGATCGAAAATTGCTGCATATCAGAATTAAAAAGAGTCCACCTACTGCAAGATTTGTCTATGCAGTAGCTTTATCATAAACTTGAAAGCAATTTCTTCACCAGATCATGGCATTCTTCAATAGTTAGTAATATAAACACCATGAAGTCAAACCAGTAAAAGCGCGTTTAATTCAGCCTTGCAAATACCTGCCATCATTGATCGCATCTGACAAGTTCTGTGAATAATTGTTGGTAATAGCTCCTTATACTGGCTGAAGATGCAAAATCTGAAGATCGGTTTATGTGGGAGCTATAACAGATGATGGACCGATTTGAACCATTTTTGGCACAGTTGTTGAAAATCATAACGAAACATAATCTGCAAAATTTCAACAAAATAATATAATAGTTGCGCCCTCTAGAGGCTGAAGGAATATAGTCCGGAGGTCTGTTTATAAGGGAGTTCTATCTAAACATGGATCGATTTGGCCCATTAACAATCCCAACCGGTCTTCATTACCAAGTACTTAAGTTCCATTGAACAGTCCATTAAAAACCAGGAGATACTTCTCCCATATCAATGAGTGCAATCCGGTTAAAATTTTAAGTTATAACAGGTATCCTTTTTTTGCCGAATCCGAGCAGCGAACCAGATAGTAGAGAAGTTTTGACATGGCAGGATACCTCACAAATACAGCCATCTTTAGTAGTATTAGTATAACGTTAGTATAGCCAACGCTGAATATTTTTCTTCTACGGCGTCATAGGCGGACATGCTAACCTCAATGGCCTACAGTAGTAAGAAGTATTTGTGCAAAATTTCAAGCGGCTAGCTTCAATCCTTCGTAAGTTAGCGTTCATTCGACAGACGGATAGGCTAGATCAACTTAAAATGTCAAGACGATCAAAAATATATATACTTTAAGTGATCTAAGATCAATATTTCGAGGTGTTACAAACGGAATAGCAAAGATGGTATAACCCCCATCCTAAAATTTGTTCTTCCATATAAAAAAAGGTGTCTTTTCCATCTGCTAGGCAATTTAAAATTCACTAAAAAATCCTCTTCTTCATGGAAAATATTATTCTTCTTGAAAATAACATATCAATTACAACTCTTCTTCATATAAAGGGAACTGTTTAATCTTCCTTTTGGTTTCTAATCATGTGTGAAACCATAACTTATTGATTAAAATATCTTTGGCTGTTCCCCCAGTGTTTCGCCTGTAAAGGATGTCTCTCAAACATCCCCTGTCTCTGAAATGTTGTTAGTGAAATGATTCTTAAGCACATGACTAATAGTGCAACTGTCAAATGTGACAAAGAACTGTCAAAATAAACATTAAAAATGTGATCTAAGAGTGGCCAATGATGATATTGCGGATGAAGGTTTAGGTGTAATGTTTATAGCTACAGTTGGCTGTTTGGTGGCTGGAAAGGAAAAGCTTAAATTTAATGGTTTTTTTTTAACAGAAAGGACACACATATTAAGGTCTAGGAGTTGGGCATTTTGGTGAGGCAACATTTGAGCAACATTGAAATTGAGAGATATTCTAAATCATCTCAGGTTTTAACATACATCACACATGTGTAGGCGAAGCATATACCGAGACTCAAAAAGTATGATTGAACGTGTTTTTGGGAAAGATATTAGGGTGTGATGAAATGAAAATAATTGAAATGGCAATAGTTGAAAGCCATCAATACAACTTCCAACAGATGCAAAGAAAAATGTGCACCATGGAAGAAGTGTAATTGTCGCAGAAAAAAGTCTGTCATTACATGCATTGGGAAAAAGTACAACTAATAAACAGGGTTGCCGAGTGTGGTCAATATGGTAATTGTATTATAGAGGCGTTTTCGCAATAAATATGTTTCAAATGCCAACGCACGACCCTTAAAGCCATCACACCTACCATGGCTCAAAAGTCTTCTAACCAAAGACAAAGCGTCCCATCGTGGTTGGGCATCGGTTTATATGGTGGTATATCAGGTTATATACCGATTTGGATCATATTTAACACGATCGTGGGAAGTAACATAACACAACGTGTAAATTTTAATCCAATCGGCTAATTTTGCAGCTTGTAAGAGCTAAAGATGTCAAATCTGGAGTTCGGTTTATATGGAAGCTATATTTTTGCAGCTTGTAAGGGCTAAATATGTCAAATTTGAAGATCGGTTTATATGAAAGCTATATCAGTTATACACAAATTCGAACCATACTTTTCGCGATTGTTGAAAATCATAATATAACACAATGTGCAAAATTTCAGCCCAATTGGATAATAAATTAAGCTTCTATGGGCTCTAAAGGTGAAGCCGAAGGAACACTTTATACGGGAGTTATATCTAAATCTGATCCGATATGACACATTTGCAATCCCCAAGGACACAATAGGAATTATCTGTGCCAAATTTCGAATGATAATCTTTAAACGTTCAACCGCTATCAAGATTTTCACAGACGCACAGTGGGGTGGGAAAAAAAAGTACAACTAATATAAGGCAACCATTTTTGAACGCATACAGATATTTGCACAAAATTTTATATGATCATAGCTGAAAATATTTTTATCTGTTCAAAAATGGCAGACTAATTTCCACAAATTTTTCCCCACACCACTGAGAGACAGAAGGACAGAAGAACATAGCTAGATCGAACATAGATGTCGAGCCGATCAAGAATTTTCATACTTTATGGGGTGGAAGATTAATATTTCGAGGTTAATTAAACAGAATGACAAGATTGGTTTACCCCCTCCTTATAAGTGGGTTAAAAAACTTTATTTGAAAAGAAATCGTTACACATACATCACAACTTTGTGTGTTATTGGTCAAATGGTGGATATAACCAAGGGACTTATTTTATCTGCAAGTCTGCAATCATTACTTATTGCTTTCCTAAAGTAGGAAATTGCTGGGAGAAAATCTAGAGTACTGTCGAAGTCTAATAAGGGCATGTTTTTGAATAAGATACCAACGACTAGGATATCATAATGAGCTTTTCTTCGAGCGAGCTCACCTTATTAAAGGGATACCCATTCAACCTTATTACCATCTAACCGTATATTAATATAATTTTTAAATAAACTATTTAAAAAATAGGTTTTCTTTTGCTAATTTAATATGCTTGAACCATCTTTACCTAATGGGAAACCAGTGCAACCATATTTAAATAAATTATTTTAAAATTGAAATTTCTTTTGTTAGCTTAAAATGCTTGTATCACCTGGAAATATCTGTTCCTTATGACATACCCTTCATCGATGAATTCGAGGTCAATACTTTGTCTGTGAGTGTACAATGAACATGTTTGCTTATCTGAAGGAGAAAATGGCTGAAAGAAACTCTTAACCCTGTCTGTCTGATATAATTATGAGCAAGATAAATATTTTATCCAGTTTTCCTTTTTGAGGGTGCATTGTTTCGTGTTTCCAAAGACGTGTATTAAGTCTAATTTAGTCATCTACTTGTTTATTTATTTTCGCTTTTTCGAATATTTTTCGTTACCACCAAATACACATGCATCACATACGCACGTGTGTTACGAGCAAGTGCTATGTATCAATGTATTGTGAAGGATTTTTTAATGACAATCTGTCAAACTTATCATTTTTCATATGAGACATATTAAATTCTGGCAATCCCCACACCAAAATATCGAAATAAATACAAATGAACACACACAGCTTCATACATGTGTGGACTTATACCCACCTACACACACAGACATACATTCATATAATACAATCGGAATTAAGCTGTCTCCTTTGACGACGGCGACATTAGTGGTAGAGGTCCTGCCAAGAGGTTCGCTGTGGACAGCTGGGCTCACATGTCTTTTTGATGATATTTGTATGTGGCGGCATTGCGTAAAGGATTCTCGTTATTGGCCGCATACATAACAAAAAAAAGCAAACACCACAACACAGTGAAACCCACAACAGATAATCATTTATCATTTGTGCAAGTGTGGGGGAGAGGAGAGTAGCAATAAGGGTAACATAAACCACAAAAATTGTCAAATATTTCAAAAACGGCTTATTTTACCTTTTGATGACCGAAAAATGGCAAACAAATGTTGCCCTGTCAAAAACAAAGGGTGGAATGAGAAGACTATCATGGGAGAGCTAATATTTCTGTTTGTTTAAACAGTGCTTAGAGGTTTTATTTTATAAAAATTTTTCATAAACAATATTTGGTGAATAGAAATTTTTTTCAAAATTCTATTTTCAAACAAAAAATATCCAACAAATCTATTTGTAACGCCTCGACAGAGGAATCTACTGTTACTACATTTAAAAATGTCTGCGAAATTTCGGCGCCGATCCTAGAAAAGCAGCTCTAAGAATCATCACAGTCAGAACGGTATCAGTAGAAGCCTGCCTTGAGGTCACCGCATGCGCTTATTATCTCCTTTCAAAGGATCTACACTACATTTTTAGAGCTAAACATAGACCACATGTGCAAGAAGAAGATACAATTAGGCGATACTTGAGGTAGGAACGGAGAAGTGAATTTCTACATATTCGTGACATGGCAAGATCGACATATGTCATGACGATACAGAATATATATATATACTTTTTGGTGGGGCAGAGCATTGAGCTTGAATTTTGAACCGGACAGCACTCATGTGTTAATGGAATTTTCGTGGCAAATTTACATAGGGCCGCAGATAATTATTTTGAGGTATTACAAATGTAATGACTAGATATTAATCTGGAAAGAACATTAATCATTAATCTGGAAAGAACACAATAAATTAAAATTGCATTGTTTGCAGATTCCACGACTTGGCGTGATAACATCATGGAAAATTTTAGCTGAAAGGCCAAAATTCCTCCACACTGAAAAAATTCGGAAAGGCGAATAAAAAACGTAAAATAGGTTGACCGGGACGGAAGGACCGGATTGATATTTTTTTCAATTTTGCAAAAACCGGAACTTTACCGATAGTATCGATAGAAAAAATCTCAATCGATATTCAGCCAAAACATAAAATAACGGTACTAGTATCGATACTTTGACAGCTAATATGCTATTCCGAATATGCAGCACATTGAGGTCTATATTCAGCACACTGTTGTCAAGGTTACGCTTAGGCTGAGCGAACTTCCGACTAACTTGCGATTTTCACGCTACGCATTCCTAACAAGGATGGTTCGACAGCAGATATAGTGGTAAATGCATGGCTCCAACATAGTTTGCGTACAATGAATACTGTATATGTCTTCATGACAAAAACCCTTCGTAAGTTCCCTACCACCTATTGTTTTGGACATGAAATGCTAACTTTTGTGGGTGTGGACCAATGTTTCTTTGGGATGGCACTTTAATGTAGCCACAAATATTTGGTCTTTGTGGCTACTTGGTCTCTAGATGCATGCTTTGAAAATTATACATTTTGTACTTCAATATTTTCTCTTAATGGGGTAAAATAATGAGCCACAACTAGCTCCTGACCACACCCAACTTATCGGTGCGATATCCATTCAACCCAACTATTAAGAAATTAATAAGTAAATTATTAGAGAAATAATAGTTTTTTTTTTTTGTATTTGGGATTTTTTAACTTAAAATGCTTGTATCACCTTTATTGCTGGATGTGTGCACCAAAAGGAGATCGTACCTCAATTTCCCAACATGAAGGCCATCTAACCCCATGTCAAACAGGTATAAAAGCATTAAGTTCGGCCGGGCCGAACCCACCTTTCATCATAATCGGACGAAAAATGCATTATTTATGCACCCATAGCTGGCTATATCAAAATATGGTCCGATTTGGACCAAATTCGGCACGGACATTGAGTGGTCTAATAAATACAAATCACTGTTCAATTTTGATTCATATTGGTATTTTTGGCAGCTATATCCAATTAGAGACCGATATGAACCATAAACGACACTGAAGTCGAAAAGCTTACATAATAAATCAAGAGATCGGACTATATGGCAGCTATATCCAAATGCGGACCGATCTAGGCCAAATTAAAACAAGATGTGGAAGGTCTTAACACAAATCACTCTTCTCAATTTCAGCGAAATTAAACAATAAATGCGACTTTTACGGGCTCAAGACTTTAAATCAAGAGGTCGGTCTATATAGCGGCTATATCCAAATTTGGGTCAAATTAAAGAAGGATACCGAGCGGTCTAGCAAAACTCACTGTCTCAAATTTTTAGCAAAATCGGATGGCTTTTATGGGCTTAAGGTCTTAAATCGGCAGATCGGTCTTTATGGGAGCTTTGTCAAGCTTTTTATGAAAATGCTACCTCCATATTTTGAATGCATAAGCTTGTTAATAAAAAAATTTAATTCAAATATCACATAAATTCAATTCGTTTGGTTTTTTCGTTTTTTTAACCATCTTTGTTCTCAAATTATACACAGCATTTGTCTAGTTATGCGCATCTCGTTGTATATGCTTGGAACCATTTCCATAGGTTCATGTTATTCCCCAAAAACTGACATTGCTTTTTAACGTGTAGTTACATTTAATGATTGACATCATTAGGATTTTGATTATTTCTAGCGACTTATTTGGAAGTATTCTCTAGATCAATTTTTTTAGGCAAACCTTTATTCTTTTTTTATTTCTAACCACTGTTCCCACCTTGCCACCTTGCTACCTTTAAAACATGTCAATTCTACTTTTTCCTATATATTCCAAAAGGTTTTGATGTCATATTTGAGAATAATTTGTTTTCATATTTTTTCTCTCTGACATATTCTACCTTTTTTTTTTGTCCTTCTTGTATGTCCTTTTCATAGAAGGAAAAAGCAAATGTGGCTCGCAGCTATTTTAATTTGTTAAAAAATATATAAACATACCTATATATATATACACATGCAACCTGAAAAATGTCATAACGAACGAATGAACGAACAAACAAAACCTGTCACAAGACTTTATATATACAGATGATACAGCAAGGGAGTAGAGAAGATGGTTTTTCATAGAGAGAAACAAATATAGCAAACAATAACAAATAAAAATAGCCAAAGATATATTCACCAGTAGATTGGCTATGCCAGTCACAAGTAGAAACATAAAAAAACAACAACAATAGCAACATCAAGAAATCATTGTCAACAATAACTTTGGAAGAACGAACAACGAACGACAATAATAGAAAATATTGCCTGACCCGGGTTCAGAGCAGCCAAGATGCAGTCAGGCACCTTTAGCAAATACAGCGCAACATACCAACAAAAGCTTGCAAGCAATTGAAAGAAAGAGGACACAGTTACATCAAGTTGTTGGCTACCGAAAAACAAATGCAAAAATATTTGCAGCATTGGGAATGAAAAGGTAAGGTAGGGATGGGTGGATGAGTGGGCCCCTTGTTAAGGGTTTACTCATTGTTAGGACTACCTCACAAAGAAACAAGGTGCCACTTGTACTTATTACTAAGGCCGAGCGGCTTACAGCATGTAAACATGATATATTGATTTTTCTTTGCTTAAAGAGTGCAAAGAAAAAGTTATGATGGGTCCATGAATATCAGTTAAGAAGATACTTTTGTGGGAAGAACAATATTGTATATTTTTTTCTTCAAAAAAAATGTGAAATTTTTTTTGATAAAAAGTTTAGCTTAATTTTTGTTTTTATTGAAAAAATATATTACATTATGAAATTTTTTAAAAATTTTGTTTTTCTGTAGAAATTTTAAATAAATGTTGTTTAGATACTTTGCAGAATTTTATTTCCGTACAACACTTTGATTATAACCTTATAGACCTTTTTTAATAGATTCATAGAAATATTTTCACTAGGTTCCAATACTTCTCTCTTTCACCTTTCGCTTCTCCTTTGTCAACTTCGTAAATAGTTTAAGTTTTTTAAAAACAAGAAAAGCGAATAGGATTTGGATTGGTCATACTCTGGCCTGAATTCCCTCCCATACCACTCAGCAAGACCTTATCTGTAGTTTACAACTGAAACTGCGAATGTTAGTAGTAGCCATGTATGTAATCATTATTTTGATACCTTCCGCTAACCTCTATTTTGCAATCTTGTCAGTTTGGTTATAGTTGTTTCCATATACATATGTATCTCTTGGTATGGAAATATGTATGTGTATGTGTGTGACTGTCCTGCTTTTTTTTATTACCAACATATTTTTGTAGCTCTTGTGCACGTTCTCGGAGAGATACATGTCACCTGGTATTAGGTTCACTGATAGAACTGTCATCTGACACAGAAGCCATGTTGTTTGAAAAAGAAGAAGAAGAAGATGATGGTGACGGCTACGACGACGAATACAACAACGGCAACAATGACGTTTTTGATGACATTGTTGACGACAAACTAACAAGCAGTGACAAAAATACTACATACATATGCATATGCAAAGATATTAGAATCGAAATGAATTTTTGTTCATGCAACTAACACGGTGAGAAAAAACAGGTGTAGGAAATATTGAAGGAAATTCTGCTAAGATCAGTAAGCGTTAAATGAAAAAATTCTATAGTAACACACATTGCAACCTAAAATATGTAAAAATTTGTGTTTCCTATGAGCCTAGACATGGTTAAAACTATTTACTTCAAGTGTTTGAGACTATGTCCTGAGCGACTATGTGGGTGGGGCGACTCCCTTTACATGGACCTAATTTTTACGCCATATTAGTAATCAACTCCCGAGTACATTTTATTTGAGTCCTATACTGAAAAGAACGTCCAATATGTCTGTTTGTAAGGAGATATGGGGTTGTGACTGCGCCCTGGGTGCTTGGACTTGGATTTTTTTATACCGTATTCGTATTATACTCTGCAATACCTTTCAATTGATACCCACATTGCAACGATACCCACATTGCAACGATACCCACATTGCAACGATCGGGCCACTTTTGATTTTGAGTGGGGTTTTTAGGTTAGGGAAGAGAGTTCGCCCCTTCTGATATCAAAAAATTGTATAGCATATAGTTCCATCCAGATCAACCTACATTATCTGTGAAAATATCAAGAAAATGCATTCTGTTGTTTTTGAGTCTATAACATTCAAAGTTAATGATATCTGAGCAGAAGGCCACTCGAAGTATCCTAATGAGCGGACATGTATACCGAACGGTACAAAATAGTACTGAAATAACAGATATTTGAGTGCATAGTACGAAACTTATTTCATTAGTTAGGATTCAGTTGCTTAGTGGCCGTTCTAGCCCAAAATCCCACAAACCGAACGATGACAATGCCCAGAACACTAAAAGCTAGTTACGTTTGCCTGGACCAAATCTTATATACGGATCGCATTTGCCAAGTTCTTTGCACTTAAGCTCTCCACTGAGAGAAACTAAATATATGTTGAACGACTTAGCGGAAGTCGTAGAGTATTGCTCCCTCAATAGGCTGAACCAGTCATTCCGGGAGATCGGGATATATGGGAACTTTATCAGGTTATCGACAGATTAAAATCATACTTGGTAAAGAATGCAGGAAGTCATAGAACAGATGATAGTGGAAAATTTCAGCCAAAAACAGATAAACTGCGCCATTGAGAGGCTTAAAAACTAAAATCAGAAGATCGGATTATACGGCAGCTATATTAGGATACGAATCCATTCGGGCCGTACTTCGTATAGCTAATGAATAACGAAGGATATATCATGGTATACAGTTACCGCCAAACCGTATAAGAGTTGCGCCCTCTGGAGGCTCAAGAAGTAAAATCGGAAGAGCGGTTTATATGGTAGCTATACACTGATAAAAAAAAATTGCAAATTCATGCACCAATGGTGTTTATATCTTTCATTATCATGAACAGTTGCTGAAAATATTAACAACATACGGGCATGACTTTGTGAACACACGTTGTTGATTTCATGCACCGACCGCTATGAACATCATCCCAAAAATGAATTTGGCAGTTAGGGTGCAATGTGTTAAGGTGCTTGTAAAAGCACTATGGGATGGATGAAACACAGGTTCTATTCTCAGCAGCACAAAACACTTTTTACCATCTTTACGACTGTGAACCGTTTTTGTTCATGGACGGAACTATATCTAGCAAATATAAGCTGCATGAATAACATGGCAATGTATTGATGTTACTATAAATCACAAATCATGACATGGTGTCATCAAATATGATACCATGTCGTTGTCGAAAACTCTTTTTACATCTTAAAATTTCATGACAAGTCTTCATATGCTGTTTAACTTGAGTAGTAAATACCATTTTCATTCGCCTGCGATGAGTAATAATATGGCAAGATATAGCAATTATTAAAAGCCAAAAGCCTCCGGTAGCAATCCAACCCGCAATTACCGCGATGTTGAGCCAAGATTGCTACCAACTTAACCAAAGAAGTTCTTACAATTGTATTACATGGTAGTGACCTGCAAACATTTTTGATCGCCAAAAAATCTTCCGCGAATCTTCTGGATGAAGGTTATGGTCGCGCACGATCTCGTCTAAGAGCTGTAGACTATTTCCTTGTCGTGAGGGGTTGTGTCCTCAGGAGGAATCTTCTGGAGTGTTCCGCGAATCTTCCATATAACGAGCAAGTAGAAGAGTGTAGGGAGTTCTAAGAATCGCGCAAAAAACGTGTAGATGAGTAATAAATGAGTGTTTTGGTAAATTAATAAAATAGTCTTCTAAAAGAGTTGCGCTTTAATCACTTGGACGAGCAAAAAATTATTGTTTTGTTATGTATATTTAATATTATTCTGTAAGAGTTTCATATTCGTCATACTAAAGGGTGATTTTTTTGAGGTTAGGATTTTCATGCATTAGTATTTGACAGATCACGTGGGATTTCAGACATGGTGTCAAAGAGAAAGATGCTCAGTATGCTTTGACATTTCATCATGAATAGACTTACTAACGAGCAACGCTTGCAAATCATTGAATTTTATTACCAAAATCAGTGTTCGGTTCGAAATGTGTTCAAATTTTGACAAATTTTGTTCAGCGATTAGGCTCATTTCTGGTTGAATGGCTACGTAAATAAGCAAAATTGCCGCATTTGGAGTGAAGAGCAACCAGAAGCCGTTCAAGAACTGCCAATGCATCCCGAAAAATGCACTGTTTGGTGTGGTTTGTACGCTGGTGGAATCATTGGACCGTATTTTTTCAAAGATGCTGTTGGACGCAACGTTACGGTGAATGAACACATTTCGAACCGAACACTGATTTTGGTAATAAAATTCAATGATTTGCAAGCGTTGCTCGTTAGTAAGTCTATTCATGATGAAATGTCAAAGCATACTGAGCATCTTTCTCTTTGACACCATGTCTGAAATCCCACGTGATCTGTCAAATACTAATGCATGAAAATCCTAACCTCAAAAAAATCACCCTTTATATACCAATCGTCAAATAAGCCAAGTGAGAATTCTGTTTGGTGTTGTGAAAGTTGTCCACTCAAAACAAAACATCGAATAACATAATTCAATACAAGTCCTTAACGCACCAGGTATGAAAATAACAGCAAGCTAACTCAAGCGATTTATAAACAAATCTTTTGGATGATTATAACGCAATGAGTTGAAAAAGAATCATTACGAAAACATGCTACAACTTCTGCACACGCAATGGATTGTCCATTGATATCCCACAAGAGTGTTTCGCGACTCATACGAAAGAACAATTTGGTAACATTTTTCCAGAAGATTGGACGAAAAAAAATGAGAAATAGTTGCAGGGTGTTATCATGTCGCCATAGTAAACACTATACCCATGTTATTGATAAAGAGCATTGTTGTCATAGGACTATATTCACCAAGTGCTAAAAAACATGGATAAATTTACAGTACATAACATGATGCCATTCAACATGATACCATACAATTTTCGTAACTCTGTGCAACTCTACGCGTTCATCTTAGACTGTTTTCCTAAGTCTATGTCTAGTGAGTACTAACAGCATGCGTGACTTGAGAATATATTACATATGTCCAGTACAACATACAACAATCAATGAATGTCAATGAATCGGACTCTGAATATCAGATAAGGTGGAACTCAAGTAACTATGCTTGAATCAAAAACAACATTATTGTCGCACGCCTTTATTTAGGCTAGAATTATCAACGACATACATGTCAAACCCGTTTTGGTGTCGGCAAATGACACGTAGTATTTTCCAAGAACGATGAAAGCTAATCACTGGAAAATTTTAAGAAATACTTCACTACCATAGTGCAGAGGTTAGTATGTCAACCTATGACGCTGAACGCCTGGGTTCGAATCCTTGCCAGAACATCAGAAGCAAATTTTTCATCGGTGGTTATCCCCCCCAATTGTTGGCGACATTTGTGGGGTACTATGCCATGTAAAAACTTCTCCTCAAAGAGATGTCGCAATGCGGCAAGCCGTTGGGACTCCGCTGTAAAAGGTAGACCCCTTATCATTGATATGAGAGAAGTTTGCACCTGTTCCTTAATGAAATGTTCATGGGCAAATTTGCAGTAAGTCAGTTTGAATTGTAAATAGGCCAACTCGGTACACTTTAAGATATTACTACCAAATAATCCATTTACACTTTTTGAGCTTCTAAAGGTTCTAAATGTTATCCTACTTGGTGGAAATTTAGCATGATAATTGTTTCTTTGACGTCCAATAGCTGTACCAAGTATGATTCGAGTCAGTCCATAACCTTATTTAGCTCCCATATTGCCTGATCTTCCAACTTTACTGCTTTAGCTTCTGTTGGAATTTTGCACGTAGACTTGTGCTGAGACCTTTAACATCTATAAAAGAAATATGGCTCAAATGGATCTATACCCTGATAAAGCTCTTATCCAATTACATACTATTTAGCTTCTGGATGTAAGGGTATAAAGGATTCGGCCCAGCCGAACTCAACACGCCTGTTTTATTTCCATTATTGTTTTAAACGATTTTTCTTTCTTACTTCAAAAAAAGTTTCCAAAATTTTGCTTCAGTTTGAAGAGCACCTTTGGCCATTCCTACTATTTCACCATTTTTTGCCATTGCCTCTACAGCATTGGCAATTTCTATTCATTGCCAATTGAAGAAAAAGGAAAAAGCATGGAGCCCCGAAAATAGCATGTGGTTCCTTTGCATTTCATAGGACCTATCTTTTTGGAACTCTACATCATTGCTCAATGTTCTTCACATTTGCTTTTGTTTCTAGGATTCGTTTGTTTCTTTTTCTTTTCTATACAATAAAATTAAATGAAATGTATTGCAATTTTGGTTGTGTCTAACGCTATGGTTTTTTATATTTCATCTTATGCTCCTTTACCTCTAGTTTTTCTTTTTCTTTCTGGAAACTTGAATGATGAAAAACCAGCTACTCTTTTGACCTGTGTTTTGATATAAGCTCAGCGTAGACAGCTCCTGTGAAATGTTAACCATTGAAGCTCACAGTATGAGTTATTAATTGTAAGCTATTGTTGCCTGGACTAATCAAGATCTTTAAGCCTTTTGTTATAGATAAGTCTCCGTGTGTGTGTGTGTGGTGCGCCTGTCTTGGGAATGGGCACAGATTTCCATTGCTATTGTTTTTCTTTTTTCTTTCATTTTACAATTTAGTTAATTGGTATGCATGTAAATGGAGTGTGTGTATGTAATGGTGTGAGTCAATGTATAGCCAAGCTGTTTTCATTTCATTCTCTTCATCTTCTCTTGCATCTGCTTCTTCTTTGCGTCTCTTTTTATTATCATTTTGTCTTTTTTGATGTTTACTGTTTGTTTTTACTGTTGTTGTCGTTCTTGTTGTTGTTGATGAATTCTTTCGCATATTTTGTTTCTGTGTGTTTTTTCACAATAAATATTTTTTCACAAAGCCTGGTTAAGTGCAAGTGTTCAGGTGAGTGTAGGTGTGAGTGTGAGTGTGAGGCTGCATGCATATTCCTACAAATCTCTATACATCTCTGCTCCATTCATATGTGTGCTGTATGTGCTCAAGTGTAAATTGTTTTGTTATTTTAGCATTTATTTTACAATAATTAACAAAACAACAGCAATAACAACAACAATGACAGCGAAAAAAGAAGAGGCTTCATCAGTGGCACGGCAGCAGAAACTGTAGATTCAGCACCAAAGATACGATGATATATGTGTCTGTTTTTTTGGTTATAAAAAAAACGTTTATTCACACCTCCCACTACTTTGTTTTATCCTAGGTTTAAACCAATTCGTAAAACCCAATTCTTTTGGTAGACAGTGATTCGGTAGGGGTTAAAATGAATTATACTTAATGTGAGAAAAATAAAAATTAAAACAAGATTCTTTTAGACCATGACACCAAATCAGGTTGGATGACATGGTGACATATCATATGACACCATGTCGTTGTCATCATGACACCATCCCATATTGATGAATTTTAAATATTATGCAAAGATTTTCATCAATTTATGTCTAATAAATACCTAAAACAAGAATGATATGGCAACAACAAATCAGGTTGGATGACATGGTGACATATAATATCACACGATGTCACTGTCATCATGACACCATTCCATCTTGATGGATTTAAGATATTATGGAATAATTTGCAACAATTTAAGTCTAATAAATACTTAAAACAAGGATGATATGGCAACGATTGATGTCGACAAGCTGTATTTTTCTCGATATTATGTCATTACAGTGTGTCACTATCGTTAAAAATTGGATAATTTCATGACATGGCAGTATTGGCTTATAAGAAGGAATCATACGCAACATTGTTCTCTTACGCTTATAACTAAAAAGTACTGGCATTATGTCTATTGATATCGACAAACTCACAATTCATGACATGATGTCATACAACATGACACCATGCTATTGTCGTCAAAACTTTAGAAAAGATAGACAATAATTTTTGGAATCATATAAAACATTGTCATAGCTTGCACATTTCTAGGAAGTACTGTAAACGTACATAGCAATGCATTGTTGTCGATATGCTGTTAATGCATAACATGATGTCATTCAACATGATACCATGTTATTGTCGCAAACACTATGTAAAATTTAATGTTGCATATGTCATGATCGAAAATTTTGTAATAATTTACTTGAATCAAATGCAACATTATTGTCGTGCGACTATATCTAACAAGAAATAACAACAAGCATGACATGACAATGTATTGACATCGAAAAGTTCACAATTTATGACATGGTTTATTTAACTCAATATTAATATCAAAAATACTAAAGACAACTTCATGACATGCCATGATCGACTATTGTCAATGGTAAAATTTAATCAAGTGCACGTTTGTTTTCGCAATCTAATGTCTAGTAATAACTGATAACAATGTTGTGTTACCAATGTATTGGTGTCGATATGATGATGACATATAAACCGATCTCAAGATTTAGGGTTCACTTATATTTACAACAGTGAGATTTATTAGATCTCTCGACATTTTTGTCGAATTTGATCTAAAACGGTTCATGTTTGAATAAAGCCGCTGTATAGACCAATCTCCCGATTTTTTGGTCTATAAAAGGGTCATTTATTACTCGATTTGTTTGAAATTTTGAACACTGGGGGTTGAGAGGACTTCTATGGGCTTAAGGCACTCAAATTCCTATATATGGTTCGATACGGACCATATTCGGTTTAGATGTGAACTAGGTTAACTCCTTCTTTACAATTTTAGCGAAATCAAGCAACAAAGGCAGTTTTTATGGGCTTAAGGCCTTAAATCGGAAGCTCGGTCTATATCGTTAAGATATCGACCGATCTGGACCACATTCGCCATGGATGTTAAGGATCTCAACGCAACTCTTTAGGCAAATTTTGAGCAAAATCGAGTACTAAATGTGCCCTTCAAAGGCCCAAAAATTTAAATCGATATATCGGTAAATATGGCAGCTGTATCCAAATATTGTCCGATATGAAAAGCCTAGTACAACTCACTGTTCCAAAATCTGGTAAAAGATTCGGTTTTTATTGGCCTTATACCCTAAATCGGGAGATCGGTCTATATGGGGGCTAAATTAATATTTAGACCGATCTGGACCATATTCGGTATATATATCAAGGAACATAATACAACGGGTTGTGCCAAGCAAAAACGAATAAAATATACAAACTGATCTGGACCATATTCGGCGCATATATCAAAGAACTTAATACAATGAGTTATGCAAAATTTCAGCGAAATCAGACAAAAAAAGTCGGTTTTTATAGGACGTATATCTTAAATCGGAAGATGGGCCTATATGGAGGCTATATTAAGATATAGACCGATTTAAACTACATTCGGCACATTTATCAAGGAAGCTAATATAACCGGTTGTGCCAAATTTCAGTAAAATCGGATAAAAAATTGAATTTTATTGGCCATATACGTCAAATCGGGAGATCGGTCTATATGGCGCCACATCAAGATAAAGGCCGATCTGGCCCATATTCGACAGAGATATCATGGAACTTAATAAAATGGGTTGTGCCAAATTTCGGCGTAATGGGATTAAATAAATCGGCTTTTAGTGTCCTAATACCTTTAAACGGGTGATCAGCCTATATGGTGAATACATGGTGATACAGAGCAGGGGCGTAGCCAGGATTTTATTTGGGGGGGGGGGCACCCCACATTTTTCAAAAACGAAAATTACCAAAATTCTTCTGTTACTGTAAAATTGGTAAAGATATTAATTTTTTTTTTTAAATTGTGGTCGCTATTTGTTGTAGGAACTGACTCATCCGTGACATTTGGTCATAAAGTCAGATCTGAATTTTGTACTGATTGCAAACACACTATTTATAGGACGACTAACATCTTTTAATCCTTCAAAATGTGGTTGTCTTTTGGAATATCTTAGTTTTATAGTAAAAGTTTCAGCGAATCAGCATCATTTTGTTCGCAAACTAGTTTTGCAATTTCAGCAGGTTATTGTTTGCATCGGTCGTTTTAAATGACTTTTATTTCCATCCAATTCTACGTAAACAAACGGACAACATAAAGCAACTATTATTGTAAAATATTTCAAAAAATAAATTTTAAACAATTTACACGAAGATTTCGCTTAATCGAACTTCCTTAAAATTGATCGGAAATCATTTTTTGATGGCAAAGTTGTACGGGAAAATTTTTTACCAACTATATCTAAATATAGTCCGATTTGGACGACATTCAACGAAAAGAGATATAGCCAAATATGGTCCAACCTGGACCAAATTTGATAGGAATGGGTAGGGGTCTACCAGAACACACTGTACCAAATTTCATCGAATTCGGCCAATACACGGATCTTTTAAGGCCCCAAATATAGTCCGATCTGAACCACACATCACAGAAATGGGTAGGGATCTACCAGGACTCACTCTACCAAAACTCATTGCTTTTGGGTACAAATGGGTAAATACCCGGGTATTTACCCAATTTACCGGGTAAATATCTTTTGGGTATTTACCCATCGTCCATCTCCAGTAATTGGCAACTATGTTGCAATTTGTCAACCGCAGTTATTACAATTTGAAAATATAAGCTCGATATGTGATACGGATTGTTTAATAACCCATCGAAAATATCGGGTGAGGTCCATAAAATTGATTCAGAACTAGATATAGCTCCCACTTCGTACTTAAAGGTTAGTTGTAGGGTATTATTCAGAGGTACCGCCCGACTTTTGCCTTTCCTTACTGGTTTTCACCAAGCCATCGTAGCGCAGAGGTTAGCATGTCCATCTATGTCTCCGAACACCTGGGTTCTAATGCTGGCGAGGCCATCAACAAAATTTTCAGCGGCTGCTTTCCCCTCCTAGTGCTGGCAACATTTGTGAGGAACTATTCCATGCAAACACTTCTCTACCAAGAGGTGTCGCACTGTGGCACGCCGTTTGAACTCGACTGTTAAAAGGAGGTCTCTTATCATTGAGCTTAAAACTAGAATCGGACTTCACTCATTGATATGTGAGTGAAAAATGCAATGCAAAAAAAATTGCATTGCATTTTTACTGGTTTTCAATACTTTTACAATATTTCAGCAGATTTTTGTATTTAAAACAGCAAACTTTGTTAGCTGAAACAGCAGTGCCAAATGTTTGCTACAACAACAGCACTATATTTGCTAAAAAAGCTGTATTGTCTTTCGTTTTTCGTTTAGCACACATTTTTGCTGTTTTAAATAACAAATTTCGTTAAGTGTAGGAAAAGTTATCGTCAAAAATTTTTGCAAAATCGGATAAAATTGGGAGTTATAGTCATAACAGAAATTTCAGCCAAATTGCTTAAAAATTGGGTACTTCAAAAGCTCAAGAAGTCAAACGGGAGATCTGCTTATAAAGGAGCTATAGCAGGGTATGCCTCGATTTGGACCACACTGGGTATGGATGTTGGAAGTCATAACAAAACACAAAGTTTTCAGCCAAATCGGATAATAATTGCTCCTTCTAATGACCCAAGGAATAAAATCGGCGAGAACGATTTGTGTGAGAGCCATATAAGGTTATTGATCAGATGTTTCTGCTATAACTCTTACCCATGTCCACCAACATCATATCGAACCCTTGAAGTGACATGCACCACAGTGGCTCCCCATGTACTCATTCTCCTTTCAAGACCCGAGCCTTCGCTGTAGCTGCTCCTACAGCTTTGGTTATTGTTGTTACACTTAAATATGAATTATAAGTTGAATCATAATATATGATGATGACGCTGAAGCGAATGAGGATTATGATGCTGACGACAAAAACAACAGCGATAGAGGTAAGGGAGGCGATGCAATGCAAAGTTACAATAACAAATACAACAACAAAGCGCAAGCACTACAATTGTTATAAGTATGTATGTATACAACAGTTAATGTAAATACGACTAAGGCTCACATATGTCCCCTTGATGAGAATGATGAAGAGTGTATGGTGATCTAAAAAAAAAAAAAAACAAGAAATTCAAAACCCTCACACCCACTCTCAGAGATACAATCAAATAAATTGTATTGCACACTGAAAGATGCCTACGTGTTGGCAGCAACACCTAACTTTTGAAGGAGTGTGTGTGTGTGTGTGTGTGTACAACCAATTCACCCGCGTACACCTTGGCGTATACTTTCTTATTGAGTGTTCGTATATGAATATTATTTGTATGAGTGCCTAACATTGCGACTGTGTGAGTGTTCTCTGATGTGTATATGATGCATCAGTATAGCGCCAGCGAAAAAAAAAACGTTTGTTTTTCTTGGTTTTTTCCATCGCTACCCCGCGCTTGCAACATTTATTTTCATATTTTCATTTATTAAAAAAAAGCTACAACTCAAGCGTATGTGTTTGATAATACAAACGAAATATCAAACACACATAGGCACACTCACTATCTCACATGTTTCAAAGTCTAATATCAAACAAGACGATTGTTTGTGTGTGTGTGTATGTGTGTGTTTTTGATATATTCGGTGCGTGAGTTTTTCACTGTTTGTTTGAATATGAATTAAAAAACAACAGCAGCAAGAAAAGCTTTTGAAGAAATTATTATTTTTTATTCAAATTATTTCCATACTTATGAGCGAGTATTGCTTGGTAAAGGACATTTTTATTTGAGCCTTGTTTAGGGTTTTTTTTTCCTCTCATTATGTATTGTATATAAAACAAGAAACGAGGGTGATTTGTAAAGGTGGCGAAGAAATGTGAAATTATCTTAAATTAGCTATAAATTAAGTGAAATTGTTTTTTTTTCTAAAAAGGTTGGTAATTATTTGCTTTAGCTTGCATTTGGTATAGTGCTACTTGCTCTGCATGTTCATGATGTAATCGATGCGTATGATTATTATTAATTCCAAAGTGCTTATAGCGTATACGCAATTTAAAGATATTGCTAGATATTGATCATACGAGCTGGAACTTTATATTTTTTAATAACAAAAGTAACCTATTGGGTTGCCCAAAAAGTAATTGCGGATTTTTTAAAAGAAAGTAAATGCATTTTTAATAAAGCTTAGAATGAACTTTAATCAAATATACTTTTTTTACACTTTTTTTCTAAAGCAAGCTAAAATTAACAGTAGAAAGAATGCAATTACAGAGTCACAAGCTGTGAAAAAATTTGTCAACGCCGACTATATGAAAAATCCGCAATTACTTTTTGGGCAACCCAATATTTTGTTTCTTATCTAGGGCTTCTTGTTCTGACTAAGAACGTGAGCCAGCTATGCGAATGAATGGGATATGGAAACATTTTCATAGGAAGTGCTAGAGCAACCGATGTGGAAACATTTTAAAGATCAGGGTGGAGGTGCTGATGATCTAGCTGGCAAGTTTTTTTTTTTTTTTTTTGTTCTATCAACCAACATGCAGGGGATGTCCCCTATGAATGCAGTGTATTGCGTTGGCGAACGGAAATTAGGAATTGGAGGGGGAAAAAGGATGTAGAGTTTATGGACATTTGTCTTAAATTTCTGGATGTCAAAGTGGGTGGGAAGAACATTAGCTGGAAGTCGATTCCACCAACGAACGGTTCGGGCGAAATAGGAATTCTCACTATAATGCATTGTGCGGTCCGCTGGCCAATGAACTAGGTACGGGTGTGAGTTCCTGGAATGTCTAGTATCCCTGACATACATCCTTACATCAGCTATAAGAAGACGAATATCAGACGAACACACATCATGAAAGTACAGATAGAACAGCGCCAAACAAACCACATTGCGACGATGTTCAAGGGAGGAAATAGAGTTGGATACCCTACAGGCCCCACTCAATGTCATCGCTCTCCTCTGTACACGGTCCAGAAGCTCCAGCGATGATCTTCCATCTCCAGCCCTTACATATAAGTTGTACTCCATTTTCGGCCTTATGAAAGTGGTGTAGATGTTAAGATTATCAGACGGAGTGAAGTAATTCTTACACCGTTTAAGGAAGCCTAGACACTTGAATGTTTCTTTCGACACTTTAAATACATGTTTAGCCCAACGGACATCACTTTGTATTTTCATGCCTAGAACATCAAGAGATTCTGATTGCTCAACATTTACACCGTTAATAAACAAAGATGATCGTAATGGGTCAGCGAATCGTTTGTGTGACAACAAGCAGCACTGAGTCTTCCGTGCATTAAAATCTACTCGATTCATTAGACCCCAATCAGAAATGCCCAACAAATCTTAGCAGAGTGTATCATCCATAAACTGCCTCTCATTTTCAATCTCTCGAAGACTAGGCCTATGGTCAAATGAGTACGAATGACAGAGATTACTGTCATCCGCAAATGAGTAGATCGGATTCGATGTCTGACCCAACACAAGAGAAGGAGAAAGAATAGAGCCCTGGGGTACACCTGTGGTCAATTTATGCTTATTGGATGAGAACCCATCTATAACGACACGAATAGTGCGATCTCTGAGAAAGATCGAAATAAATCGAACGAAGCCATACCGAATCCATGAGAGCTAGCAGCTCCCATACGATGCCAAGGCATGTCACATTAGGTGTTTTATATGGTAATAGAAGGTTATAGACCGATTTGGGACATACTTGTTATAGATGTCTAATGCTATAACACATCACTTCTGCAAAATTTCACACAAATAGAAAAATAATTGAGCCCTCAAGGTGCTGAAGAAGTAAAATCGAAAAAGCGTTTATACGGTAGCTATACATGTTGTAAATCGATTTGTACCATATATGAAATGGATGTTAGAAGTCAAAGGGTAACACTGTATGGAAAATTTCAGCAGAACCGGATAGTAAATACGCGCTCTCGGGTTTAAGACATTACATCGTGTGAACGATTTATGAGGGAGAATTGGCCCAACAGACCAACACTAATAATAAGTATTTGTGCAATATTATAAGAGCTAGCTGTCTCCTTCGAAAGTCAGCTTGCTTTTGACAGACTTACGAACTGACAATGCTAGAGCGGCTTAAAGTACCATGGCGAGCAAGAGTATGAATTCTCTATGGGGTCTTAGACCAAAATTTCGAGGGGTTACAAACGTGATGACGGGGTCAATATATCGTCTATCCTATGATTGAGGGTAAGTTTGAAATTTTGCCCATGAACATTCCACTTAGGAACAGGGTACAATGAACAAAAACCTCATTTGCAGCCTGACATTATATTGGGTTGCCCAAAAAGTAATTGCGGATTTTTCATATAGTCGGCGTTGACAAATTTTTTCACAGCTTGTGACTCTGTAATTGCATTCTTTCTTCTCTCAGTTATCAGCTGTTAATTTTAGCTTGCTTTAGAAAAAAAGTGTAAAAAAAAGTATATTTGATTAAAGTTCATTCTACGTTTTATTAAAAATGCATTTACTTTCTTTTAAAAAATCCGCAATTACTTTTTGGGCAACCCAATATTAGAGAATAAACCTCTAGCCTTTTTGAAGAGAAAGACTTAGATTTTCAAGAAAATCAAGTTGTTGGTCTCTACCTTTAATACAGGATGGGATACAGGGTGTTAAAGTTTGTCACTTTCCATCTACTGAATCGATTTGCTTGAATTAGGACGCCGGAGAAAGGCGATAAATAAAGAAAACGTGCATATACTACTATGCCATCTGGTACCGTTAACAAGGCTGTTAACTTTTAAGCTATACGAACAAACTTGAAAATTAACACTTTTTTTACAATTGTGCCAGTATATGTGTAAAAAAGAATTATGTCAATACAATTAGCTTTTTAAAAACGGCCTCCTTCTCAATATGAAAAATCTTTATTTTTTTACCATGGAGGACCATCGGATGTGTCATTCCGTTTGTAACACTTCGAAATGATCGTCATGACATTTTAAATCGATCTAGACATGCCCGTCCGTCAGTCTGTCTATCGAAAGCACGCTAACTTTCGAAGGAGTAAAGCTAGACGCTTGAAAGTTTGCACAAATACTTCTTATTAATATAGGTCGCTTGGGATTGTAAAAGGGCTAAATCTGTCCATGTTTTGGTATAGCTGCCATATAAAATGATCTTGGTCTCGACTTATTGTGTTCCTAGAGCAATCCTTATCCGATTTTGTTGAAATTGTGTTTTGATATCACTTCCAAAACCCGTAACCTGATATAGACATAAAAACCGATCTCTCGATTAGATTTAGATTTTGTGCTTCTAGGACTACAAATCAACAGAACGCTCTTTTTGGCAGCTACACTCAAATATGATCCGATATAGACCATATACAGTTCATATCTCCAGGGGTTTAATAAAACTCATTTGGAAAAATTTCAGCAAAATCTGATAGTAAATTCGCCTTCTATGGGGTCATGCCACTAATAACACAAAATATTCAATTGCGCCAAGAACCTAGGGGGAACGCCCTACCCCAAACGGACATATGGACTGATGGGCACAATATGGCACTTAAATGAAAGCAATATCCAAGTAGATTGTTGACTAATAAAAGAGAGAGGCAAAATATAAGCGGCACGCCACTCACCAAACACTTAAAATCTGAATAAAAACACACAATTTTTTAAATTTGACTTGAATCCCCAAAAAAATCCATCGGCACAGTAAAGGACTTTAGTAACATGTATTTTGTAGTAAAGAACAAAACTGATAAAAAAAAAAATAAAGGGAAAGGTTTAAGGGGGCTCCCCCCACATCGAAAATTGTTCTAATTTTTTAACAGTAGCCAAAAAAATTATGAAATTTTATGTTTAGTACAAGGGGGAATGCCCTACCCCAAACGGGCATATGGAACGATCAGCACAATATGGGACTTTAATTAAATGTATATCGGAGTAGAGAACGAAACTGATAAAAAAAAAGTGTAAAGATGAACTACCCACACCAAAATATTTTTAAAACCATTCATTAAATCCCACATTTTAACGAACGGTTACAATATGGGAATTAAATGAAAGGTAGTTGGGAGTAGAGTACGAATCTGAAATAAACCTAGAGGCCAAGTGCCAGGGTGCATTCCCCACCTCCATTCCCCACATCCCCGAAACCTTTTACTTGAGTCCCATATTATGCCGATTTGTGTATGGGCCCGTCTAGAGCGGTTTTGGGTTTGGAGGGGTGGTGGCTTTTGACTCTTGCCCCCTTTGCTTTTGTAATCTACTCTAAAATAATTTTTTAAGTCCCATATTGCAATGATGGATCCATATATCCGTGAGGGCGGCTGGGATATATCGAAGGCAATGGGGTTCCTCTCTCTATATCTCTATCCATCCGCCTTATACAAAGTTCCACCATTTCTTACTTTTTGGCACTTCTTGTACAATGTACAAATGTCCAAAAACTTTTATAGTCACCTGACTGGTAGCAAACCTGGCTGCTTTGAAAGAAGTTTAAGATTATATTACTGAGAATATCGTGTGTGTAGCTTGGATGGCGGAAACATAGTCCTGGATTGATGGAGTTCTGTAATTGTCATCTGGTAGGTCAAGATACAGGACTAGATGTCAACATTGCGACAGAACAAGCCTTTTGATCAGAATTACAACATCTTCATGTTAATCCGGGCTCGCTACCTATTCGGATACCTGGGTTGCTTATGAGAACAACGATTAGTAATTGATCAAAAAAATATTTCAATCTATACTTTGCTCATTTCAGGCCGCATCCAATTCATTCTTTTAAAATGTCCAATATATATAAGAGAGTTAGACCGTTGGAAAACTGCCAGATGCCGGATAAGCTACACCTCTATAAAGAATTTGCATTCAAAAACTTTTCCACTAACATTGCACCCACCTTGTTAGGAATTCTTATAAAAATATGCATGCATCTGTATCAAAAAATTTATGTATTTTTATCTCTGATTCTTTTCTTCTACTTGATGTTTTTCCAAGACAATGAGATCATTCGTATATTACAACGTTGCTAAATATATAACAACAACAACAACAATGGCATCAGCAATAGAAACAACAATAACAACAAGTCTACACATTTAACAAAAACATAACACAAAATGCTTGTGAAATAAGGATGTTGTTGATGATGGGCCGCACCAAAACACACCGCACAGTGGGCCAAATGGCAAAAAAATTGGAAATAAGTCTACAACTTTTTATCTGTTGATTTTAGCCATACAAAATGTTCTAGACATTTGTAGAGGAGGACATAGGCTTTCAGAAAAGTGCTGTTGTTGGTCCATATCTTTAATACAGGGTGAGCTACAGGGTGTCAAAGTTGACCACTTTTGACTTCTCCAAGCTTCTGGGGGCCATAACTTTTGATCTACTCAACCGATTTACATGATTTAGGACTCTAGAGAAAGAGCTTGACAAGATCTAAAAAACTTATGCATAAAGTACCATGCCATCGTGTACTGTTAAGGAGTTATGAATTGTTTAATTTTAAAATATGAAAATTTGGCCTTGGTTTTTTTCAGTGTTTTTTTAATAACTCCGTCAATTTTAAAGCTATAAACTTCATACTTCACACAAATTATGCCAGCATATGTGTGCATAAAATACAAAAGGAATCACGTGAATATCTTTGGCGGTTTAAAAATGGCATCGTTTTCAATATGAAAAATATTTTTTTTGTCAAAAAATTGCAAAATTTTTCAAAAAAGATACTCCCATTTCCTTTAAGTTTTCGCAAACTTTGGCCGTCAAAGCATTATCATTTCTTTCCATTTTCACAAAGTCGAGGTATTAAGAAAAGTTTTAAGTGCTAATTTGGCTAATTTCGATATCAAACAACACCGTTATCTTAAGACCAAAATGGCCAATTTTTTTACTAAACTTCAAAAGTTTCTCACTGGAAAAAAAGTTCCACGGGGATTTTTTCGCTTTTTTTGAACTTAAATGAAAGCTTAAAATGTTCCCAACATTTTAAGGTATGTCTCGCCATATCCTAGCCATAAATGAGATCGTAGCGATCAAAATACTGAAAAAAGTCAATTTTCAAGTAGTGCTATATTCATTGCTAAAAAACAAGTATTACGTCACATTTTATTGCAAAGATGTTAAATAAACTTTTATTTGGTAACACTTCTTCTACAAAACACAAAAAGAATCATGGAAATATCTCTATTCTATTCCATTTTATGGAACCGGCAATAAAAAAGTCAATTTTTCAAAAAAGTCGAATTTCCCAAATTTTGTTTTTGTTGTCCTAATTGCACATGACACACTATAGCCATATTTACGCAACATACCTTATCGTAAAGGAAATTTTCATACCTTTCCAACGATGTATAAAACATTTCTCAACTCGGATTCTATCTACTCTAAAATTCATTTACACTTCATTAAACTCTATATAAAAATGTCTATTTGTGAAATGGAACCTTATATGGGGCCTACACTAAAACATTGATAGATTTGCCCAGGGTTTACAATACAAATGTGTTAGAATAAAAAAAGGTCTCCTGCCAAAGTTTAAAAAAATTGGAATAAAAATATGTGTTTTAGAGCGAAAACACTTCGCATCGGCGTGCGTTTATATGTATATTAGCTACTCCCAAAATAAAAAAGCATTTTAGTTTTGTATTATTTGATTTTATTCTCTACCAAATAATCTAAGGTATCAAAATTTAAAAGCTCTTTAATTTGAATGGCATCGGGATCGTCCTTATCTATATCGTCACATATTTTTGGTAGCCATTTAGTTCTGATGCTGTATAGTACCGGATCAGACGATAACAATAAATATTGAAGTAAATCATAATTTTGGTTAAATTTGGTGCTCTTTCGGGTATTGAAAAGCCGGAACTGTTTAACATCTCTATTACGGGATTCCTGAGCTTCTTCTGTAAGTTCTCCTAACGGAAGTATGTTGTATTCCACAATTTCCTTGCCATGATGTAAGACTTTATGTACTGTCGGTGTTAAAGCTTTCCACGAATATAAATCAGATAAAATGTTTTTTGTGTCATTACTATAAGCTTAAAATTTGGTTGAATTTATCATCTTTTTGCTATTGATTACAGCCAAAATCACTTTGAATCGTCTTAGCAAGTGTTCATCAAGACCGGTTATTTTAGATGTCGATACGGGGTCCTCAAAAAACCGCCTTGCCGAGTTGCCATCATTTGTGCTTCCGTATCCGTAAAGAGGTTTATCTATTATAAGTCCCTTTTGTTTAAACTCCAACTGGATTCGATTCTTCTCTTCCTGCCTCATTTTGTGAAGATCTTGGTTGTTTCTAGCAGAGACATCGCGGTTTCCAGGGCTAGTCCGATATTTAAGGTCATACGATAAATGCAAACAATACTCCATGAATCGAATTCTACAGTGCAGGGGCGAAATACCGAAATTGAGCGCATTTTCGTTTACTAAATTTTCATCAGACTTGTCCTCGAATTGCCCATTCTTCTTGCCACAAATATTGCATCTCCAATTGGACATAACGCCAGTTAATGCGTTTGCCACCTTTCCATCGATCATAGTGAGTTGTAGTTGAAACGAAACTTTTATATTTCTTCCCAATTGGTTTATAACAATCATGGGTAATGCAGCAATTTCTTCCTTTATTTCGTTCACCAAAGATCGTGTTGTGTTCCGGTCTTCCTTTGTATACTCAAACCGAATTGGGCGACATAAATATTTTGACCCAGGTGTTCTATTTATCCATATATCTTGAAATGCATTTTCTTTCGATGATGAAGATTGGTCCTTGTACAATCTCATTCTCAATGGTACTAATGATGCCATGAAAATTGATGCGTAGTTGGTATCTATTTCTGTTTGTTGCTTATATTCGGAAAATCCAGATGATCCATCACAACCCCATTTGCTGATCAAAACCACTTCGGAATTATTACATGTGTTCAACTGTTCTTCAGTAAAATTAGAAATAATTCTAACAGCTGTATTTTCAACAAGATCAGCAAGTTTCACTCTTGCTTTTAATTCGTCCACGTATATATTTGATGGCACCATTTTCGTCCTGGTGTTGTACAATTTATGTTTTGAGGGTAAACAACCCCATCCTTTTTCACGAAGAGCCTTCCTCATTGTTGAGTATTTGTTTCTTGAGAGGCCTAGGTTCAAAATCAGGGCCAGTGCATCTTCCTCCGTGAATTCTGTAGTCGATTTTGGAGTTGGAATACTTTCTACCATTCTCTTTACCCTTTTCGGAGATGCTAATGGTAAAACATCGACAATTCGTCCAACATTTTTTGGTTGTGTTTTTAACAATGCTGTTTTGAACGTATCTTTTATTAAATTTGGCGGATGTGCCGCCAATAGTTCCTCTTGTTTTTTCTTTTTGGTTTTCTCCGTAACTTCGTCGTATGCTTTGCTAGGCCGGCCGGGAATCAGCGGTTTAATTTCAATAAGTAGATCCGATTTCAGCCACTTCTCATACATTTTGAAAAACTTGATTTTTGCGAATGAACATTCTGGCAACCTTCTCTCAAATGATTTGTAGAATTTTTCAAGTTTGTCTAAAGCGTCTTTATTTAGCCTTATTCCATATATGTGGTCCAAAGTGTAAACAAGTTCCTTAAATGACTCCGTGTATGATTTGGAATCATTTTTGATGTCCCATACAATTTTCGAAAGAGTGGAATACTTCAGTATGACTTCCATAACTTATAAATGTCCTTTACGCCTCTACAAAATATAATGAAGAAAATTTGGATTTTGTTCAAATATTTATGCAATATATTCACAATTAATGACCCATTTCAGGTATCAGACGCAATCGTAAAAAGGGGTCCAAAGTGCCTCTTTTTACTTACTCTTCTATAATTATTTACCTGGACTCGAATTTGGTTAAAAAAAATGACAATGAATTTTTTATGGGTAGGTTTTTTCACATTCATTGATACGGTGGATTTCCTGGGAATTCGACATAGCGAAACAGGTAACATTTGTCTGCATCAAATCTTAACACAAATATATATATATATGCAGGTATATTTCTAGGTTACTTTTTATTCAAAAATCATCAGCTTACATTAAAAATAGATGTAGGTACTATACAAACGCACGCCGATGCGAAGTGTTTTCGCTCTAAAACACATATTTTTATTCCAATTTTTTTAAACTTTGGCAGGAGACCTTTTTTTATTCTAACACATTTGTATTGTAAACCCTGGGCAAATCTATCAATGTTTTAGTGTAGGCCCCATATAAGGTTCCATTTCACAAATAGACATTTTTATATAGAGTTTAATGAAGTGTAAATGAATTTTAGAGTAGATAGAATCCGAGTTGAGAAATGTTTTATACATTGTTGGAAAGGTATGAAAATTTCCTTTACGATAAGGTATGTTGCGTAAATATGGCTATAGTGTGTCATGTGCAATTAGGACAACAAAAACAAAATTTGGGAAATTCGACTTTTTTGAAAAATTGACTTTTTTATTGCCGGTTCCATAAAATGGAATAGAATAGAGATATTTCCATGATTCTTTTTGTGTTTTGTAGAAGAAGTGTTACCAAATAAAAGTTTATTTAACATCTTTGCAATAAAATGTGACGTAATACTTGTTTTTTAGCAATGAATATAGCACTACTTGAAAATTGACTTTTTTCAGTATTTTGATCGCTACGATCTCATTTATGGCTAGGATATGGCGAGACATACCTTAAAATGTTGGGAACATTTTAAGCTTTCATTTAAGTTCAAAAAAAGCGAAAAAATCCCCGTGGAACTTTTTTTCCAGTGAGAAACTTTTGAAGTTTAGTAAAAAAATTGGCCATTTTGGTCTTAAGATAACGGTGTTGTTTGATATCGAAATTAGCCAAATTAGCACTTAAAACTTTTCTTAATACCTCGACTTTGTGAAAATGGAAAGAAATGATAATGCTTTGACGGCCAAAGTTTGCGAAAACTTAAAGGAAATGGGAGTATCTTTTTTGAAAAATTTTGCAATTTTTTGACAAAAAAAATATTTTTCATATTGAAAACGATGCCATTTTTAAACCGCCAAAGATATTCACGTGATTCCTTTTGTATTTTATGCACACATATGCTGGCATAATTTGTGTGAAGTATGAAGTTTATAGCTTTAAAATTGACGGAGTTATTTAAAAAACACTGAAAAAAACCAAGGCCAAATTTTCATATTTTAAAATTAAACAATTCATAACTCCTTAACAGTACACGATGGCATGGTACTTTATGCATAAGTTTTTTAGATCTTGTCAAGCTCTTTCTCTAGAGTCCTAAATCATGTAAATCGGTTGAGTAGATCAAAAGTTATGGCCCCCAGAAGCTTGGAGAAGTCAAAAGTGGTCAACTTTGACACCCTGTAGCTCACCCTGTATTAAAGATATGGACCAACAACAGCACTTTTCTGAAAGCCTATGTCCTCCTCTACAAATGTCTAGAACATTTTGTATGGCTAAAATCAACAGATAAAAAGTTGTAGACTTATTTCCAATTTTTTTGCCATTTGGCCCACTGTGCACCGTGACATATACCAGAAGAGGACATCGCTGATTAAGGGAAAGAAAGAAAGAAAAAAGAACGTAGAGCGGGTATGTTAGGGGTAAGCTTGGGCTTAAGGTAAGTAGGCAATATTTGCATACTCAATTGCATTGTAAATTTTCATATGAAAGAGGTGCTAAGCAGTGAACACAACTTTTGCATATGCATAGGAATAAATGGAAGAAGAGTGTATGGCACAGGGTGGTTGAATGGTTAGACAGGTGGGATGGTTATCAGGCACATAAATAAATATCCAACGAATCCAACTTATATTCATACCCACACTTCTGCCTTACAACACCCAAATGGTTAGCCCAGCTTTGGTGGGGGCAGTAGAAAGAAAGGAGGGATGGGGGTTATCCTTTAGCAATAGGCTAAAAGAGTAACGAAGACGAAGTCAGAGACGGGCAATGCATGTATAATTGCTCTGCTGTTATTATTATTTTTTTTGAGAGACGTTGGCTTTTCCTCGTCATCGTCATCAACATCATCATCAGCGTTGTAGCAACGACCAACACTGTTGGTCTTGTGTCATTTCTTTTTGTCCTATAAGGAATAAATCAACACATCTCTAAATGCATATTCATTGCTTACACACATAGGCATATACATATCCATTTTGGCGAAGTGAGAGAGTGGGGAAAGGGGCTATGAGTATCTACACATGGTTAAATCAACGACTTTGGTCCTGATTGCAGTGGGGCCAGGCGTTAGGTCTTAAGTGATTCATTTTTCTTGCCTTAGCATCTGAAAGCTTCAGTTTTCCATATTGTATATATTTTTAAGCATTTGTTATTGTTGTTTTTGTTGTTGCTGCTGCTGCTGCTGTTGTCTTCATTGCTGTTGTTGTGTTTTGTTATATTTGTTATGATTATTTGGTACAGTTTCTCAACAAAATGTCCTAATGCACAAGTGCCTAGCTAAGAGGTGATGACAATATCACCAGCCAGTAGACAAAAAGAAAGATAGGGCAATAGGTTCAGTTCATTTTGGGGCGGAAAATATCATAAATAAATTATTACAAATTTTGTTATTATTGAAGCGTATGATGCACAAAGTCTAGCCAATAAAGTATACGCCAAGGCGCTCGACAATTAATATTAATCATACGTAGCAATCCACCGCTTATCACTAGGAAATCCCCATTCCACAGGGTATCATTTTTCGTTGTCAGAGATGTCAGAGTCAAAACGTTATAAACGTCGAAAACGAGACTAGCCTGCGTCGGAATCAAGGGATTTCTGACAGGCTGAGTTGAAAGCTAAGTTGTATTTACAGACTTTTGGAATCTGTGCTGCCAAGCTTGCGCTACAGCTAAGAGAACTGAGCCAATGAAGGAAAACGAGTATGTCAACAGTTCCATTTTCCATACTGAGGGACAACTGAGGAGGATCTCATGAAAGGATTAACATTCTTCATTCATTCAAGAGAGTATATTGAGGTTGAATGCAACCAGTAAGGAAAAGCAAAACTCGGGAGGTGCCGAGTGCATAATACCCTACACCTACCCTACGAGTACAAAGTGTCTAATTCTGCACCAATTTTGATGGACCACGGCGGATGTTTTTAGATGAGATATCAAACAATCTGTATCATATTTCGACCAGATATGTTCAAATTGAATAACTACGGTTGAGAAATTACAACATTATTCCAAATTAGCTAAAATCTGAGGAGTCCATATACGGGAGCTACATCTAAAAATGAACCGCTTTTGACCAAACTTTTTAGATATTGTGGTTGTCTTCGAGGAAAGGGTTGTGCACAATTTTAGAAATATTGGTCAATAATGCGCTTACAGTGGCTCTAGAAGTGAAAATCGGGCGATATATATACATAACCGATTTCTATAAAATTCACCAGTAATGTCGAGAGTCATGAGAAAATCATTCCTGACAAAATTTCGTTAGAATCGGTTCACAAATGACCACATTATAGCAATATTTCAAAAATCGGACGAACATATATATGGGAGCTACATCTAAAAATGAACCGCTTTGGACCAAACTTTTTAGGTATTGTGGTAGTCTTCGAGGAAAGCGTTGTGCACAATTTTAGAAATATTGGTCAATAATGCGCTTACAGTGGCTCTAGAAGTGAAAATCGGGCGATATAAATATATGGCAGCTATATCTAAATCTGAGCCGATTTCTATGAAATTCACAAGTAATATTAAAAGTCATAAGAAAATCCTTCCTGCCAAAATTCGAGAGAATCGGTTTATAAATAATCACTTTATTGCAATATTTCTCAAAAAACGGACGAACATATATATGATAGTTGTATTCAAATCTGAACCGATTTCGACCAAACTTCTTCGATATTGTGGTAGTCGACGAGGAAAGTGTTGTACAAATATTTCGCAAAAATGGTCAATAAATGCCCTTGCTATGGCTCTAGGAATGAAAATCTGGATATATATATACATGAGAGCTATATCTAAATCTGAATCGATTTCTATGAAATTCACCAGTAATTTTAAGAGTTAAGAGAAAACCATTTCTGCCAAATTTCGACAGAATAGGTTAACAAATGACCACGTTATTGTAATATTAGTCCCAATCGGACGAACATATATATGGAAGCTATATCCAAATCTGAGCCGATTTTTTCCAATTTGAATAGTCTTCGTCTCCAGGCCGAAAAACATACCTGTACCAAATTTTGAGACGATCGAACTAAAATTGCGAGGAGAGAGAGACAAAGCTAAATCGATTCAGAAGGTGATTCTGAGTCGATCGGTATTCTTATCAATGGGTCTATCTCTCTTCTTTTAGGGTGTGATCACCAAATGCACTGAGTTATAATACCCGGTGCCACAGTAGTGGTGTAGGGTATAAACATGCAAATTAGACCATAAAAATTTCATTAAGGAACAAGGTCAAACTTCTTTTTCTATAGCCGAGTTCAAACGGTGTGCCGCAATGCGACGCCTCTTTGAGAAGAAGTTTTTAAATGGCATAGTACCTTAGTCACCACTACCACCACCACCACCAGAAAAAAAATCTTTTTTTTAAGCTCTTGCCAGGATTCGAATTCAAGCGTTTAATGTCATAGGCGGACATGCTTCTGTGCTTCGGTCGCCTTGAGGATATGTACCCATAAAAGGAAAGACTGGTGCAGACCAATCAGGGTCTACTCTGATGTACTTAATATAAGATTTCAGCCAAAAGTCTAACAAAAACTTCAATTGAAATCCTGGGAAGGCATATTCCATACAGCAATAGGCAAAAATAAAGATTGGAGGCCACCGTAGCACAGAGGTTAGCATGTCCGCCTAAGACGCTGGATGCCTATGTTCGAACCCTGGCGGGACCATTAGAAAAAAAATTTGCAGCGGTGGTTTTCCCCTCCTAATGATGGGAACATTTGAGAGGTATAGTTTAATTTTTAGTATAAAATATTTATGTGATTATAAAAATGTTGGGGTTTATTTGCAAAATGATATTTGGGCTGTAATTGTATTATGAAAATACACCCCAAGACCTAAAACGAAACTTAACCCCAATTTAACATTGGGGATATTTGTACCCCAATGACCGTGATGATAAATCTAAATATAACCATAGCCAAGTCACGAACCTTGCATTTTAACAAAGCTATGTTACTTGATTAACAGAACTATGTTAATTGATTGCAGAATTTGTTAAAATTTGTTAACTTATTCGTTTTTGGATTGTTCAATACAAAAAACACATTTTAAACAATTTCTTGCATTAAAAAATTAAAATTTAACATTGGGGTACAAATATGTCCGTTATGATAAATTTAAATATATCTTAGCCAAGTCACGAACCTTGCATTTTAACAGAGCTATGTTACTTGATTAACATAGCTATGTTAATTGATTACAGAACTTGTAAACTGATTCGTTTTTGGATTGTTTAATAAAAAAATACATTTTAAACAATTTCTTGCATTAAAAATTTTAAAACTGGTCTACAAGACTCTATGTACCATCATAAAATGCTGTATAATAACCAAACCCTCACACCTCAAAGCAAAATAAATATTTTGACCACCTATACAACCCATTTGGTACAAATTGAATTTATTTTTGGAATTATTTCCATATATTGGTTTGCATTTACTTTGATGTTACTTTTCACAAAGTAAATGAAATTGGGGTCTATTTCTTATTCAATTTGGGTGCGTACTTTTGGGGTCCACTGACATGGCCCCCAAATACAGCGTCACTACTGTAACAATTGTTGCCTTCATTGTAATTGTAATACCCATACCAGACATTTTTTGTATCCGAGTGAACAGTTGACGGATTTTTCAAGAGCCGCCCGACAGAGCAAGCCTCAAAAGTTTTTCCATATTACTTAGTGTGAGGGTTGATTTTTTTATACCTTCCACCATAGGATGGGGGTATACTAAGTTCGTCGTTCTGTTTGTAAATCCTTGAAATATTCGTCTAAGGCCCCATAAAGTATATATATTCTTGATCGTCATGACATTTTAAGTCGAACTAGCCATGTCCGTCCGTCCGTCTGTCTGTCGAAAGCACGCTAAATTTCGAAGGAGTAAAGCTAGCCGCTAGAAATTTTGCACAAATACTTCTTATTAGTGTAGGTCGGTTAGGACTGTAAATGGGCTATATCGGTCCACGTTTTGATATAGCTGCCATGTAAACCGATATGGGATCTTGACTTATTGAGCCACTAGAGGGCACATTTCTTATCCGATTTGGCTGAAAATTTTCGTGAGGTGTTTTATTATCCATTACCTGATATAGCTGTCATATAAACCTATCTGGGGTCTTGACTTCTTGAGCGTCTAAAGGACGCAATTATTATCCGATTTAGCTGAAATTTTGCATAAGGTGTTTAGTTATAACTTTCAATAACTGTGCTAAGAATACTTCAAATCGGTCCATAACCTGATATAGCTACCATATAATCTGATATGGGATCGTGATTCCTTGAGCCTCTAAAGGACGCAAGTATTACCCGATTTGTACAACGGCTTCTCTCATGACCTTTAACATACGTGACCTTTAACATACGGCATGAATCGGTTAATAGTCTAATACAGCTCCCCTATAAACCCATCTCCCTATTTTACTTCTTCAGCCCCCAAAGTGTGCAATTCTTACTAGATTTGACTGAAATTTTACATTATGACTTTTACCATGGTCTCCAATATTCAGTTCAATTATGGTCCGAAATGAGAAAGATACCATGGAAAGAGCTCGACAAATGCGATCCATGGTGGAGGGTATATAAGATTCGGTCCTGCCGAACTTAGCACGCTTTTACTTGTTTAACTTTATTAAAGTAAATTCTAAAATAATAAAAGAAGTTTAAAGTTTGAAAAGAATTTGATGGTTAAAAGAATAAGTAGTGGGCGTATGAATAATACTAAATTATATCAGCAGTTCTCATTCGCCACCACCCTAACCCAATAGATATCAATTATACGAGCCATGGTCCATGTTGCAACAAAAACCCTATTCGTATGCCCTCCACTGTAAAATAGCGACATAAAAATTTGCGTAAAACTAAGCGTTTAAAATTTAGAACAAATATTTCGTATCAATGTAGGTCGGTTGGCAAGAAAAATAGTTCATATATTGTTAAAGCTCCCTTATAAATCGATTGGCCTTCCAAATCCCATGAAGATCATAGAACTAAGGCGATTTGACTGAAATTCGCCCAAGAAGTTCTATTTTAATTTCTAAAATCCCTGCCAAGTATGGTTCACATCCTGGTATAGCTTCCGTATACCTATAGAAAAGTTGAAACCAAACGTGCTTAATTCCGTACCATAAGGTATTGATAGTATAGCGACACCGTATGGTAACAAAGCAATACAGCTTGGTATGGATGACATATAAAAAATTAATACCGTTTGGTAACAGTCTTATTACCAAACTGGTATTGGTTTTAATACCAATCTGTTACTAGTTTTAATACCAAACCTTAATACGAGGAATAATAACTTAATTTTTATACAACTTTTTTGCAAATTTCCAAATAGAATGCAATTTTTTTCCTGGCATTCCTGGCTTGCCTTTAACTTGAAAATTACCCTTTAAAACATTCCCACTTTGGCATCCCTAATAATTTTTCAAGCTATTACCCTTGATGCAGAAATTCTGCCATTGCATCGGTGTTGGTAGTTAGTTCCAATGCTGATTGTTACGATTTGCTAATGCTGTTCTTGTTGTCAAGCTTGGCAAATAAAAATGAAATAAAAAAAAAATATATATTCGTGCATTTTACAGGTGATGAGGCGTGGCATCCAAACACCAGGCACCCTTAGCACCCACACTTAACTCATACAGACATGTCCTTACATCAAGTGATGTCATATATAGTAGTATATGAATCTAGATAAATTTACATGAAGTGGATAGGCAACACTTAACACATTCTAATTATTCGTGCTTACTTTATGCCATTACAAATGCGAACGCGAATACGAATACGAATACAAGTGCTGCAAGTATTGTTACTTACTTGACAATACTATTTATACTTGCATATTTTGCTCACAAGAATACCTTTTTCTATTTGCTTTGAACAAAAAACAAATACGCGGCACAGCATGAACGGAAAAAAACAACACAGAAACTAAAAGCCAACGAAAAAACTGTTACAAAGTAACGTAAATAAAACATCTCATGCATTGCCTACAAAGCATAAAAACTAACACCTCGTTTCTTCAAGTGAGCCTTTTGCTGAAGAGCCCCCTCTTTCAAACCCCTCATTGAGATGAGAGCGCTCATCTTTAAAGAAGAAAGAAAAGTTCTTATACTCGAAGAAAAACCCATATCAAGAACCCTGACAGTTAATATACGATGATGATGATGATGATGCAGATGTAGTATAGTAATGCAATTCTTCTTTCTCTGTATGTGAGTTACTGTCTCCATAGTTGCTTGCTATTGTCAATCTCTAATGGGTAAGTAACAATCCCATTTGTATACCCGGAAGATATGCAGACAACTTTGATGTTTTGAAGTTATGTCGAAGAGGCTGACTGCATGCTTCAACATTATTTTAGGAATGAGACTAACCTAGAAAGGTTGTGATTACTTATCTCTAGGGCATTAAACAAAGTTCAAAAACTTTAAATTACAGTTACAAATGTACATACTTTGTAAGTTTTTATTGATACAACATATGGTTTTTGGGTGCGTATGATTTATATTAATAATGGTACATTATGGCGTATACAAAATATTTTCTAGAGATGAAGCATACGCCACAAAGCACATTTCTATAATTGGGAGAGCTTGTAGTTCCTCTAAGAAGACACAATTTGATCATTACGGTCATTAGTTGCTACAATTACAGAATAAGAAATTGTTGCGCAATCAAAAGAGTACTGACCACAGTGGTCAGAAAGTGAATCTTTCAAAAATACCTAACTTTCGTATTTAACAAAAATATCTTTCTTTCGTTCTTATTTTAGGTTTCATCGGTTTCGAACCTAATTTTTAATCAACGAATCGCCCAGTCAGATGGAATTTGAGATTTATCATTTACCAAACAGACGTTCGCCGCCTTATGTAGTTTCTAAGCCTATGACATAATAGTTATCAAAAAATTCTCTGACAATATCGATATTCTATGTCAATATCTATATTCTACAGATTATGAACAAAGCCGAGATCTCTTTATCCATACCCATTATACAGCACATTTCCTACCAAAGCATCTAATCCTTGCGACTCTTCTAATTCTTTTAACCCCTCTCTCTCTCTCTCTATTGCTTTATCATCTACACTCAGAATATGGAGTACAAAATCATAATTACAAATTCTTCATTTGCAAAACATATCATCATATGATGAATGTTGTTATACTCTATAATCAGAATTTCTCCATTTGTTTTACCTTTTCAACATTTATTTTCCTGTTGTTTTCTTAAACCACTCCACTTAAAAAAAAGGGCGTTAAGTATCGCTCCCATTCTGGGCATATATGACATCTCGCCGTCCATAAGCTATTCATACAATTCGCATTAAAAATATCATCACTTAAGAGAAAACAAATGAATGAAAGAATATGCGAACGAATGAATGAACGAAAGGACGAATCGGTGTAGCCAACACCGAAGACAGTACCATTGAGAAAGGATGGATAAAGGAGCCCATCAGTTGAATATAAATTCTTAGGAGGGTTAAGAAGAGTATACAGTTCAGCGAATGCATCATATATTGTAACTGAGGAATAATTTGCACAAAGTAGCATACATTTGGCATCATACATGTGACAATTGTCATAGTTGGCAACGTGGGTGAGTGCAATAGCACTGTGAGCGCCAAAGACTGATTATGGTTGTTTATATTCTCAGTGTGGGTAAACCATTAGGGTTGCCAACTTGGTGAAATTCACATCAAAAATATTTAATTACCAAAAAAAATAAAGTAAAGTAAGGTTTCTTGCGGGATAGGATGCGAAAATGCCGTACGCATCTAACGATTATGTCCATCGCCGTATGCCGGATTCCGTCAAATAGGCGGTACCGGTTAAAATCCCTCACTATACACTATCAGGGCATAGATTCTGGACAGATTCGGATCTTATTTCGAAGAAGGCATCTTTCTTTCGCATTGCCTATGGTATCACATAAGAAGAAAAACGTCTAAGTGAGTCTAAAGGCAGACTGACCCTTTAACCTTACCTAACCTAACCACTTTTGATTTATCTCGAGTTGGACCACCTCCTTTGGTGCTTAACTATCTCTTCCACATCGTGGTGCCAGACCTCCGCTTTGTTCTCTACGCTGTTACGTCTGGGTCCATTGTTTTCCTACGGAGTATTTGTTGTTGTTGAAGTTGGCAGCCCTCATCAAGCTCTTGTAGGTGAGCTAGCTCGTTCCGGTCCATGCACCGATCGCCGCGGGAACAGGTTGGCCATTGAATAACTCACCTTATCGTATCGAACATCATAGGCACTCAGTATTTATGCAAGGCCGGTGATACCCGGTCTCTCACAGGGACTCTCCTCTCGATACCGTTGACTGTCCGCAATTTCGTATGGAGCATATCACTATCCGCAAGCTGTGGACGCATCCAGTAGCTCTTATCTAAGCTTCTCGCGATAGCGATGAACAGCGCATAGATTGAACTTCAAAGCCAGCCTGGTGCTCGAAGCTATCCCGTGCCGGGGCAGTATTTGCTCAACTCATGTAAAGACTGCCTCTCAATTGTTCTCATTCACCAGTATCTTTTGCGCTATGTGGTCCGCATCTTCGTCAATTAGCGTCTCTAGTTCCATGCTTTTCCCAGTCCAGTGACTGCAGTCAAAGAATATATGCTCGGCGTCGCCTTCGACTTCTTTAGCCTCGTACACGGCGGTGTAAGAAATGCATTTACCCATTCGACTTAATTACTTCCTAAAATACCAATGACAGGAAAACATCTGGGTTATTAGAAGTTCATGTCCCGTGCCTCCTGTCTCTTCACGTCTATATATAGGGGATAAGTCGGTGGGTCCACCTACCCCGTGTCTCTTTCAACGACCACTGTTGCCATCTTTGGATGGTCTCTTCCTCTATACATCGTGCGAGGTTAATTTTATCCATGCCCTCGTATTTCGCAATGAGCGTCATGCCTGCAATAACAAGGACGGTTGCCCATGAACATTCCTCTAAGGAACAGGGGCAAAATTCATACATATCAATGAGTGCTGTCCGACTAAAGTTTAAGCTCAATGATAAGGGGCCTCCTATTTAAAGCCGAATCCGAACGGCGTACCACAGAGCGGCACCTCTTTGGAGATAAATATTTGCGTGGCATAGTACCTCACAAATGTTGCCAGCATTAGGAGTGGAAAACCACCGCTGAAAAGCTTTTTTCTGATTATCTTGCCAGAATTCGAACCCAGGCGTTCAGCAGACATGCTAAGCTCTGCGCTACGGGCTTCTCTTGATACCGTGCTGGTGTGACACGTGGCGCTGCTGTTCTTTGCAACGATAGTGTTCTCCGTGCTCTAGTCTTGTCTGCAGTAGCACCTCTGTTTTATGCATGACCAGTTGTAATCCATGTGAGTTTAGCCCGCTTTTCATGCGGATCATAGTTTGGCATAGTTTGCGGGGCCTCTTCTGTGTTTCTCGGTAGGCGTAACCCATTGATAGGTGTAATCAGGGACGTCTATTTCACTAACCTCGTGGAAGGTTCTTTCCTAAGGTCTGGCCCTAATAGATACACCTGGGCGGCACTGCTCTTCCGAGTGATGTACTTAGGGTGTATCAATTTGTAAGGGCCAAAAAATTCTAAATAAGCGGGTTTAAAATCGTAATCAACGACAAATTCTAAGATATTTTGCCCAAGAAACGACGGTTCTAAAATCAAAAATTTGGGCTTCTCATTTTTAACGACAGACTTTTGTTTTGGACCAATATAAACCAAACTTCCGATTTTGTCGTTAAAATACGGAACCTCGATTTTGATTGTAGATCTATGGTATCCTGCCAAAAGTGACCCACCCTAATGCACACGAATGTGAGCGTGTCGTATAGGCGTGAGCTCCCTACTCTCTGCTTATATCCCTACAACTTCTTATCTCGGATCTAGGTCTGATATGGGGATGCACAGTTTTTCTTTAGCACCTACATGTCTTTCTCGTAGGGGAATCTTAATCGACCAATACTGGCCACCGAGGGAACTCACCTTTAGCGTGTGCTTCTCATTCAAGCTAAACCTGGTATAGCTTTGATAGCCATACTAAATTATTAAATTAAGCGCCTTTATGTCGAAACTTGTTTGTGGCAACTCTGCTCGGCACATCCTAAGTGGGCTGTTTAATGGGTGGGGCTTGGTTGCCATGATATAACTGCCAGTGCATAAGAATTAAGGTAACCGTTTTTACACAAAAAAAACCTCTGTGATTTGTCTCAATCTCTGTCCGTCCGTTAGGTGTGTTTGTTGTTAATGTTTTCGTTTCTTATTTGCAAATTTTTGCTAATAACAATGTTGTTATTATTGTTGTACTTGTGATTGTTATTACAAATCTTGTGTGTGTATGAGAGTGTTTTTTTTTTGTTTTTTGTTCTCCTTGCCATTTTTCGTTTGATGAATATGTGAAGAGAGGCTTTAGTTGGCAAATCTTCAACACAAAACGTCAACAGCAATAGCAATGGCAAGAACAACAAAAACAACAACGTGGACAATATTAAGAAAGAACAACAACTGTATGCTTTTCGCATATGCTAATGTTGCTGATGACGTTGATGTGAGTGACAAGTCAAGGATTCACCTTAACGACCGACCAACTACAATACTACTGTACGAGTGTGCACCTATGAAATGCTGAGAACAAAAATATTGTCCCATACATAGACAAAAGGGTGGAATTGGTGGAAATGCAATAAAATTAAAAAAAAAAATGAATAAAAAGAAAATAAGAACATAATTAAGACAAATACGATCAAATAAAACAAACAAGCAAGAGCGTGCTAAGTTCGACGGGGCTGAATCTTATAAACCCTCCACCATGGATCACATTTGTCTAGTTCTTTGTGCGGTATCTCTTTTTAGGCAAACAAAGAATTATGCAAAAGGAATTGTTATGTAATGGATGCTATATCAAGTTTTAGTCCGATTCAGGCCATAAATGAATTGAGTGTTAAAGACCATAGTAGAAGTCAAATGCAAATTTTTCCCTTGAACATTCTACTAAGGAACAGGGACAAACTTCCTACATATCAATGAGTGCAGTCTGATTCAATTTTTAACTCAATGATAAGGGGTCTGCTTCTTTTTATAGCCGAGTCCAAATGGCGTGCCGCAGTGCGACACCTCTTTGGAGAGAATTTTAACATGGCATAGCACCTCACATACATTGCCAGCATTAGGTGCGGAATACCACCACTAAAATTTTTTTATGATGGTCTCGCCAGGATTCGAACCCAGGCGTTCAGCGTCAATGGCGGACATGCTAAACTCTGCGCTACGATGACCTCCAAGAAGAAGTCATTGGGTAATATTTCAGTACATTCGGATAAGAATTGCGCCTTGTAGGGGTTCAAGAATCACAATCGGGAGAACGGTTTATATGGGAGGACACGTTTGTTGAAGGTCGTGGAAAAAGCCGTTGTACAAAATTTCATCCAAATCGAATAAGATTTACACCCTCTAGAGAAAGAAGTCAATATCCCAGGACGGTTTATATGGCAGCTATATCAGCTTATTTACGGATTTGAACCATACTTAGCACAGTTCTTGGAGGTCATAACAAAACACTTCATACACAATTTCATCTACATCGGATGACAATTGCGCCCTCTAGTGGCTCAAGAAGCCAAGATCCCAGATCATCTTATATGACAGCTATATCAGGTTATGAATCGATTTGAACCATACTTAGCACAGATTTTGGAATTCATAGTAAAACATGGCAGCTATATCAGGTTATGAACCAATTTCAAACATACTCGACACAGCTATTGGAAGTCAAAGCGAAACACATCACGCAAAATTTCAGCCAAATCGTATAAGAATTGCGCCCTCTAGTGGCTCAAACAGTCAAGATCCAAAATCGATTTTTATGGCAGCTATATCAGATTATGGAATGATTTGAACCAAACTTACCGCAGTTGTTGAAAGTCAAAACAAAACACTTCATGCTAAATTTCAGCCAAATCGAATAAAAATTGCGCACTCTAGTGGCTCAAGAAGTCAAGATCCAAGATCGGTTTAAATGACAGTTATATCAAAACATTGACCGATATGGTCCATTTACAATCCCAACCGACCTACACTGATAGGAAGTATATGTGCAAAATTTCAAGCACCTAGCTTTATTCCTTCGAAGGTAAGCGCGCTTTCGACCTACGGACGGGCAGGCAGACAGATGGATGGGCAGACAGACAAACGGACGGGCAGACAGACAGACGGACATGGCTAAATCGACTTAAAATGTCATGACGATCAAGACTATATATATTTTTAGACCCCATAAGACAAATATTTCGAAATGCTACAAATGGAATGACGAAATTAGTATACCCCCCATTCCATGGTGGAGGGTATAAAAATAGGTGAAAAAATGGCATTTAATTATTCGATATCGGAAAGGGGACGGACTCTACCCCTTAACTTTATTTTAAAAATGCCAAATTTCGTATGGGTGGGGCGATTCAATGTGGCGAAACATTTTTTGCATTCTTAAAGTAAATTAAGCCAAAAATTTCATATTAAAATTTTGGGTGGGGTACCTAAGGGGGGGGCCACTCCATCCCCAAAGCCCGCCAAGCGGACAAATAGAAAAACTATGGCAATATGGGACTCAAATGAAAGGTATTTGAGAGTAGACATATAATATGATATTCTAAAGTGGGCCCAAGTGTTTGGAGCTCCGCCCCGTCCAAATCAGATATATACCGACCGCGGCAATTTGGGACTCAAATAAAAGACCTTTGGGAGTACAATAAGGGGACGGACCCTCCCCCTTAACATAATTTTCAAAATGCCAGATTTCGTATGGTTGGGGCGATTCAATGTGGCGAAATTTTTTTTCGACTTTTAAAGTAAATTAAGTCAAAAATTTGAAATTAAAATTTTGGGTGGGTTACCTAAGGGGGGCCACCCCATCTCCAAAGCCCGCCAAGCGGATAAATAGAACAACTATGGCAATATGGGACTCAAATGAAAGGCATTTGAGAGTAGACAAGGAATATAATATTCAAACGTGTCTCCAAGTGTTTGGAGCTCCGCCCTTCCACAAATCGGACATATACCCATCGCGGCAATTTGGGGCTCAAATAAAAGACCTTTGGGAGTACAGTAGGAATTTTATATCTACTTTCGGAACCCATTGTGGGGGTACACCCCACGCCAAACATCTTCCTAATGGAATTTCATTAAAAAAATTATCAATCCAAATATCTTCATGTCCATCCACCCCATTAAAACTTAGTTTTTTTTTCTCCTGCAATACGGCCATGACGATGTACATTTTAAATAAGAAGTACCCTTTTTGGCATTTGTAATACTTTAGATTTACTGCAATTTACTAGATTTTTCAACTGCAACTGGCAGCATTAATACCAGCAGCTCCATCAGACCCCGTCTAATCTTTAGCAAACAAACAACAATGTTAATAATTTTCTTTTCGTCCTTGTTATTGTTTGGGGCATATGAAAAATGGTTAACAGGGACAACAGCCAACAAAGTGTAATCTACTTTGAAAAAAAAAAACACAAGCTGCAAAACTGTAAATGACTCTTCTCAGTATGTGATTTAAGGGTTAGTGATGGACTTTAAAAGCTAATCACTAGATTTTTGCTTCCAAGAGAGAAACGATATAAAAGCTAAATGTTTATTCAAGAGCACAGTTTAAAGTACCAAAAAGAAATTAAAAATTGGGGAAAAAATTACAAAACAAAATATATCCTTTTCCGCTACAAAAAAAAAACTCAGATCTACGAGACGAGCTCATAGTCTCGAAAGAGAAACAAATGAAAATTATAAAATATATAAAACTTTTTTTTTAATGACAAAACACCACAATTCCTTTAAACTCCCTTTGGTGTATGGATATTCTAACCCATAATAATTCTTTATGGCAATAAATTGTAAGAATTCCACACACAGAAATAAATACCAACCCATAAACATATTTCAAACATAAAATATTCCAAAAAATAAAAGACAATAAAAATAAATCATATTCGAGTACAAGGATTTCGCACTTGAGAGAAGACAACTGTCTTGAAAATATTCTTGCAATATAAATTTGCAGAAAATTAAAGCATGTTCCCAACTTCTTTTCACTTCAGGGGATATTGCTTAGGTATATGTGGGCTGATTAACTCCCAGAAGCACCAAATTACCTGCCAACATGACAACTGACATTTATGTTCAAACAACTATTTGCACTATATTGAACTGGAATCCTGTATGCGAAGGAAACTAAATTTCACCCTTAAACCCTGTTGCCCAAAACGTATCCGTAAAAAGCCATAAAATTTTATAGTTATAACTAAAGCAACAGTTCAGCTAGGACTCAAGTTGGTCAGCAATGTGATGGGAGAGGACACAGCAACTGTACTAAATTGGCAAACATAACATTAGGTGATATCCCTTTTTACACCCTCCACCACAGGGTGGGGGAATACTAATTTCGGCATTCTGTTTGTAACACCTCGACATATGTGTCTGAGACCCCATAAAGTATATATATTCTTGATCGTCATGTCATTTTAAGTCGAACTAGTCATGTCCGTCCGTCCGTCCATCCGTCCGTCTGTCTGTCGAAAGGATGCAAACTTACGAAGGAGTAAAGTTAGCCGCTTGAAATTTTGCACAAACACTTTCTATTAGTGTAGGTCGGTTGGGATTGTAAATGGGCAAAATCGGTCCATGTTTTGATATAGATATCATATAAACTGATCTGGGGTCTTGACTTCTTGAGCCTTTAGAGGGCGCTATTCTTGTTCGATTTGACTGAAATTTTGCACGCGGTGCATTTGCATAGTTCAAATCGGTCCATGTTTTGATATAGATGTCATATAAACTGATCTGGGGTCTTGACTTCTTGAGCCTCTAGTGGGCATAATTCTCGCCCGATTTGATCACTTCCAATAAATGTGTTAAGTATGATTCAAATCGGTTCATAATCTGGTATAGCTCTCATATAAACCGATCTTGACTTCTTGAGCCAATAGAGCGCGCAATTCTCATCCGATTCGGCTGAAATTTTGCATGAGGTGTTTTGTTATGACTTCCAATAACTGTGCATATAGCTGCCATATAAACCGATCTGGGATCTTGACTTCTTCAACATACGTGTCTTGTATGGACTGAATCGATCAATAGCTTGATACAGCTCCCATATACATTTCAGTCCGAATTTGATATAGCTCCAATAGCATAACAGTTCTTATCCATTATTCCTTGTTTGCCTAAAAAGAGATACCACGCAAAGAACTCGACAAATGCGATCCATGGCGGAGGGTATATAAGATTCGGTCCGGCCGAACTTTGTACGCTATTACTTGTTTCCTCTTTATTTTCGTATTGCCATTTTAGCATCGCTTAAATTTTATATTTGGGAAGCTTGCTTTTTTTTCTTTTTTCACTATTCCTGGCAATCAACTCCAGTTATGCTTCATGTCCCCCCGCTAGTTCACATGTAATGAAATTGTTTTAGCATTTAATTGTTTATGGGTCTTGCACCAGACCACCATTATAGGGGAGGTTGGGAGGGGGTAAGGATAGAAAACAAAGGACTAGACAATCGGCTGCATGTATTGGTTACGTTTTCGTCAACATTGAAAAGGATTCCGTCAAGGTTGTTGAAAACAAAACAATTTAGCCAGAAAACATTGCAAATATCTCGTCGTTAGTTGCTGGGTTGTAAAAGTAAATGTATGAAACGTAATTAAGACAATTGCTAATTGGTATTGAAAAAAGGCCATCAAAATGCATGCATACCTTGTTAGCAAATAAAAACAAGAAAAGAAAAGGGAGACTATGACACGAGATGGGATAACAAATATTGGGTTGCCCAAAAAGTAATTGCGGATTTTTCATATAGTCCGCATTGACAAATTTTTTCACAGCTTGTGACTCTGTAATTGCATTCTTTCTTCTGTCAGTTATCAGCTGTTACTTTTAGCTTGCTTTAGAAAAAAAGTGTAAACAAGTATATTTGATTAAAATTCATTCTAAGTGTTATTAAAAATGCATTTACTTTCTTTTAAAAAATCAGCAATTACTTTTTGGGCAACCCAATATATCTCTTTATTGAACGGGAATTTTCGAAATTTAAGAACGTGAATTATTTATAAATAGTTGAACATCAAAATTTATATACAAGTGGTACAACACCTATTAAACGCACTCTATCACGTATGCGTTAATTCAACCCTAGGACTTACAAAACATACGCTCTTCCTAGCAAGGAATAATGCCCTTCAATTAAGGAAAATACTATATTGATGAAAAACGGTCCTTCTACTAAAAAAATATTACTTTTACTAAAGAAAATGCTCTTTCAACCTAAGTAAATGGTCCTTCAAATAAAGAAAATTGTTCTTCAAGCAAAGAATACTGAACTTTTGTAAAATAATATGAACCTTCTACCAAAGAAACGATCTTTAGATAGGAGATTGCACAAACTGTTGTATTGTAGTTAGGTGATTTTAATCGGGATTTGCTTAAAAAAATACACGAATATAGTTCTTCGAACAACAAAAGTGTAGAAGAACCGGTCTTTCTAGTAAATAATAATCCTTTTATAGTACGTCGGAAATATCATAGATTTTCAACTGTTGATAGTTGGTAGCCTCTTAAAATAAAGATTGTTTATCTTTATTCATTTCGCCAAGGAATATGGTCTTTCTATATCAGAGCAAGGTTGCATGCTACTGATGTCGGACATTTGTGCTTTAATACCAATTAGTTAATAGGATTAAGTCTGATGATCTAATACTCTCGATGAAGAAATGATGAAGAAATCATCATTTTGTCCAGCAATTTTTTTTATATGAGAGTTCTGCTTTGATCGATCACATGATATCATTATTATGAATTAAGTTGATTGTTTTGATTATTTGGATTATTATGGGAGTATTATTGCTTTAAGTGATCAGAAATAAATCTGAAGAACACCAATGCATGTCATTGGGTCTGTTATTGAAGCCTGATGTTAGACGTGGACTTATTGTTATTATCTTATTTTTGCATTATTAGTGGATGATTGAAGTTACTCATAGTTCCAAGATTTTATAATAAATATTTATAGTTAATTATTAAGTTTGTTTGTGATGAGTGAATTAATAACATTTACAACTACCTTTTCATATTTTTGGAGGAATCTGGCATTCTTCCCATCTCAGGATTTTTTCTAATTTGCTTACTCCTACTGAATTCCCATACCATACCTCATTATTTTAATGAATTGTCTAAGTAAGTTCTCAAATTTCTGAGACATTTTAAAATTTTAATATCTTGTAAAATAAGCATATTGGGATTTCCTTAATTCAAAAAATTACTAAAAATTTATGCCCAAACGTTTTTTTTTATACATTTCATGTAATGAAGCATACTTCCTCATTTCTTGTGAACCATAAACTTCGTTTGAAACTTCATAAACCGTTCTGATGTAAGGTAATATTGTTACCCAATTCTGTGTTGCCTGTCCTTTATTGTCAACTACAATACTAATATTGACACGATCCAATTTCCTATTCAATATTATCCCTATAAATAAAATCCATAACATCTTTGACAATCAAATCTTCTCACATATGGCTAAACATTGGATTATCTTCATTTCTTTATATTACCCATATTTTCCAATTTTCCTTTTGCACTATGGCATTGCCCCAATTTTCATGTTATCATATCCTTGTTCCTTTCCAAATTGTATATCTTATATATACTCATAAATTATGATTGTAACTTACACCCAGCCACCCCATTTCAGTTTTGCCCTTTCGCGAACTTTGCTAACCCTTTTTTCATACTCTTTGCCAAATTAAGATAACAATTTGACAAATTGGTCAAGTGATTTGCAAAAAATCCCAGCCATAGAGTATAACCGAAAATAAAAAAGCCAGTCATAAAAGCAGCCAATAAACATAAAAACTACATGATAAGCAAAGTACCCTGTGAAAGAAAGCAAAACCATTGAAGAGAAAAGGATACACTCTCCCCCTTCCTCTCGGGGATGTTCAAACAATATTGATGAAATTGCTCGTATAATCCTTTAGACAAAAAAAAAATAAACTCAAAGGGTTGCTAAAATCCACACAGCATAACCCACAATAAACAAGAAAAACTACAACATTTTCTTTGTTCCAGCATAACAAAACTGTCATAATTGAATCGTAGCTATCGATAGATTGCCAACCCAAAAAGGATATCCTTTGCCATCGACCCAATCAACGATTCCAGCAAGGGCTGCCAAGAATGAGTTGGGGTGGGTATGAATGGCAACACTTAATAAGAAGTAAAAATATGATTGTTAAACAACACAATTTGCAACAATTTGCAATTTAGTTGTCTTTGCCAACGATTTCATTATAGGATTTGATAGAGCACGAGACCATTCAAGGGCTAATCCACTTACAAGGACTCCCACACACTGAAGCAGTCTCTTAGGATATTATGACACAAAATTTATGGTTTGTAATTGAATGTTTGATGAGCCAAACAATTTTGATTGAATTTAGACGAATTGATATCCCCAAGCACACCAACAGCCATGAGAGTTCATTTTCTGGGGTTTTGCCCTTATGGTGATTTAGCAGAATTTCATGAGACACAGCTTTTCATTGAAGATCTTTTTGTGCATTGTCATGGTTTTGTGTGGGAAGACTGGCCCAAAAAAGGGTTGTTTTCTTTATGTTTGGGGAATACTTTGGATTTCTTTGCTTAGTATTGTTATGGCTGTATGGTGTGGCTAGGAATGTCCTTTTTTTGTGGCAGAAGTTCCTTCATGTTTACAAGGCTGGTAAAAAAGATTAAGAGATTTTCAAGTCATGTTTTTTATGTTGCCTTTTTTACTGCACCATACCGACATGTGTGTGCTAAAGCATGTATTTATAAGGATTTTTGGGCAAAGTCTAGAAGGACAATGATAATGATGATGATGGAAATAAGGAGGAAAATGACGATGATGGACTTGTGTTATGCTCGCTATTAACCCTTTCACTAAGGAATACACTCAAAAAATATAATGTATAGCGAAGTAAATATTCAAGCAAAATTAAATATATGTTTGAAGGACCCTAACCTCAAATTACAGCAGAAGGAAACGAATTTCAAACATACTATAACGCAATCTTCTGGCGGATTTTTTCTTAAAATGAGGCTTCTTGGGACTCCAGTTCCAGACACCAGCAACCTCAAATTACAGAAGATTTTCAAACATACCGTAACGCCATCTATTGGAGAATAGTGTCAATTACATTAACTGTAACGCCATCTACTGGCGTTACAGTTTAAATTACAGTTAACGAAATTCTATTTCCTTAAAATGAGGCTGCTAGGGGCTCCAGTTTCAGACACCCCTAACCTCAAATTGCAGCAGTAGGAAACGAATTTCAAACATACTGTAACGCCATCTACTAGCGAATAGTGCCAATTACATTGAACTAAATTCTATTTCCTTAAAATGTGTCTTCTAGGGCTCCAGTTCCGGATACCCCTATCCGCAAATTACAGCAGTAGGAAACGAATTTCAAACATACTGTAACGCCATCTACTGGCATTACAGTCAACGAAATTCTATTTCCTTAAAATGAGGCTTCTAGGGAGCTCCAGTTTCAGACACCCCTAACCTCAAATTACAGCAGCAGAAAACGAATTTAAAACATACTCTCACGCCATCTGCTAGCCAAAAGTGTCAATTACAGTCGACTAAATTCTACTTTCTTTAAATATGTCTTCTGAAGCCCCTCATTTTTAGACACACCTTACCTTAAATTACAGCAGTAGGAAACGAATTTTAAACATACTGTATCGCCATCTACCGGCGAAAAGTGTTAATTACATCCTTAAAATGAGGCTTCTAACAACTTCAGAAGTCAAATAGGGGTATCGGGATGAAGGCTATATCACGATAAGGACATATATAAAGGAATTTTTAAAATATGGGTATAGGAGGACATAAGTGAACTTCAGTTTTTGTCATAAAACAACTTATATCTATAAGTATCTGTTCTAAAATTCAAGCGAATAGATTTCTATTTCCTTTTTAAAGAAAGTATATTTACATGCTAGGAAAAGTATAAGGGCCTCGATATTCCGTTCCCAGAGCGATGTAAACGACAAAAAAAAAAACAACTTTAGCCAACTTCAAACACAGGAAATGACCTATAGTTCGAAAATCTCGTTGTGGCCTCAAAATATGATCCTTCAACCATAGGACAGTCACCTCCAATCACAGAGAATGACACTTCGGCCTCCGAAAATGGTCTTTCGATCAAAGAAAATGGTACTTCGATCAAAACAATCCTTCTTCCACTTCACAAAATGGTTCTTCGAGCAGAGAAAATTTTCCTCCGATGACAGAGAATGGACTTTCGATCACAGAAAATTGCACTTTGGCTTTAGAAAACGGCCGTTCAAAAAAATGGTTCTTCGACCCCAGAAAATGGTCCTTTGGCACTAAAGAATGCCCAAAGAGCATGGCATATCAACCTTAGACAAGTGTCCTTCGAACAGAAGAATGGTTCTTCGACCAAAAAAAAAAATTGTTCGTCAACCGCAAATATAATCCCTCGAGCAGAGAAAATGGTCCTTCGACCATAGAAAATGGTCCTTTGATCATAGAAAATGGTCATTCGACCATAGAAAATGGTCTTACGACCATAGAGAATATTCCTTCGAACGTAGAAAATGGTCCGTTGAGGACAGAGAATTGTTCCTTGATCACCTAAAACCGTACTTCGATCAAAAAAAAACGGTCCTTTGACAATTACTTCATCACAGAAAGGGGTACTTAGGCCACAGAAAAGTGGTCGTCCAACCAGAGAATATTTTCGCTGAATATGGCACTTAAGCCTCACGAATGATTCTTCGATTACAGAAAATAGTACCTCGCCCACAGAAAATTCTCTTTCGAGCAAAGAAAATGATCCTTCGACCACAGAAAATGGTTCTACAACAGTTAAAAATAGTCCTTCGTTAAGAGAAAATATTCCTTCGACCACAGAGAATAGTTGTTTGCTCGCAGAAAAATGTACTTCGACCACAGAATATTCCTTCGATCACAGAGAATGAAATTTTGACCAAAGAAAATAGAGTTTTGCACCATAAAACGTGTTCTTTCGAACAGAGAAAATGACCCCCAGACAACAGCCAATGGTATTTCGACCGTGGAAGACAGTCTTTTTACCACAAAGAACTGTCCTACCCCCATAGGAAATGGTTGCTTGATCACAGAGAATAGTTCTCTGATCACGGGTAATGGTATTTCGGTGAGGGAAAAGTCCTTTGATCATAGAAAATTGTCGTTCGACCCAAGAAAAGGGTGCTCCAGCCACAGAGAATGGTCAAAGAAAATGGAATTTCGTCTCGGAAACGGTCCTTCGATACTTGAAAATGATCATTTAGTTACAGAAAATCGTTGTTCGACCACAGACGATAGTCCGTAGAAAACAGAATATGTTTTTTTCGACAACAGATATTAGTCGCCCGGTTGTTTGATCACAGAGAATAGTTCTCTGATAACGAAAATGAAAATGGTACTTCGGGGAGAGAATAGTCATATGATCATAGAAAATTGTCTTTCGACCACAGAAAATAGTCGAAGTAAATGGCAAGTCGGTTTTAGAAAACGGTCCTTCGGACAAAAAAAATTGTCCTTTAAACGCATTGAATAGTTCTTCGACCGTAGAAAATTGTTCTTCGCGAAAGAGAATAGTTCTTTGATCACAGAAAATGGTCCTTCGACCAGAGAAAGTCGTCCTTCGACCACAGAAGATTGTCCATCGATCACAGAAAATGATGCTTCTATCATTTCAAGTAAAAAATAGTCTTTCTACAAAAGAAAATGTCAAATTCGATTTTGAAAAAATAAGAAATTCAGACTTTTAGTCGCTTAGGTGGAGCATAAAAGAAAGATACTGTAAAGGAGTCATCTTTTACTGTTACAGTAAAATAGTTTGCTTTTCTGTTACAGTAAAATAGTTTGCTTTTACTGTTACAGTAAAAGAGTTTTCCTTTACTGTTACTATAGAAGTCTCATCTTTTAGCGTAACTGTGAAACTGGCATCTCTTACTGTTGCTATAAAAGAGTCATCATTTACTGTTACTGTAAAATGTCATATTTGTCTGTTGCTATAAATAAGTCATCTTTTACAGTTACTGTGAAAGAATCCTCTTTTGCTATTGGTATAAAATAATAATATTTTACACTTCTGATCACAAACGTACAAAAAACATGGTACTCAGAAAAGCACATCACCTGATTCTACTTATTGAGACGCATTTTCTTTGCCAAATTACTTTCTTAGAAATAATTCACATAAACTTTATTATGAATTTCAGATGAATCTTTAAAGGTGGTTATCAAAGTTTCGGATGGGTCAAACTTTTCGGAAAGTTCTCAAATTGTTATCGTAAAAACTTTTCCCAGTGTAAAATGAGTTTGGCTTAAGAAAACATAACTTAAATTTATTTCTAAGGTATATTCATTTTTTACGAGTTAGTCAAGAAGTCATTGTCCGCACATACTCGCACACCTACACACTAGGCAGTAGCTTTAACAATTTCCTTTTGTCTCTCTATTGCATTTTATACTTGGCAAGGAGATAGAGTCCCAGAAAAAGGATGATTTCTAGTCATACATCAGTTGACGTATGCGTACGTGCGTCTAAACAAATACCTCTTTTTTCGCCAGTTGTTGTTGGTATTGTTCTTGTTGTCCTCCATGTGTCAGAGTGTCTTTTGTGGCAAATTACAAGGGTTATTGAGCAAATCACTATCGTGGGCCTCATACGAAATCCAAAAGCACAGTCATGCTCTAAAGGCAAACATAAACAAAACCCACGCTAGCTGGCCTTCAGATCCAGCAGGACACCAGTTCATTGGTCCTAATACAATTTCATACTTTTTTATTGTTTGCCATTTTCTTGCATTAGTTTTTCCTTTTGAGGCGTTATTTGGTTTGTTAACATAATTTGTTTGATTTTATTGTCTCTGTTTTTGGTGAAGAGGGGGAAGTCTTTGAAGCCTTCCAGAACATTACCTCCCTCTCCCTATGCTTCCATACTTCCTTCCTTGGGTTAGCCAGGGATTTTTTAAGCCATTATGACTTGACAAATTTTTTACTGTCAAGTCATAATAGTAAATGTATTAATATGATACAAAAGGGTATAATAAAATCTATGCTTTGATACCGTTCCTATATCAAAGCCCAAGGATATTTAGACTGCAGAACTCACATAGATGAATGAATGTCCCTTCTGATTGGGGATATGTAAAAGGATTTGTGTCTGTTATGTCTGTGCGGGTAGACACTCACACGTTTCTTATATTAATTTTTATTGAAATGGCCTCCTGGACCAATGCAACAACTGGTAATTTTTTATTTAATAAAACAAAACAAAAAAACAACGAGAAACGTTATCCTTTTGATAAAATAATAAAAAGGATACCAATTTTTCTTTTATATGAATTAACTAAAAAGCTTTTGCCCATGATTACCCACATCGAGGTATCGAGGGAAAAATCAAATTTGAAAAATCTCCAACCTAACAACCAGGAGTAAGAGGGCCATAAAAAACCCAAGGACTATAAACTATTGGAGTATTTTAAAAAAGGGTAACATGCGTCTTAAGAAAGGGACACAAAGAAAAATGTAAGTCATTGAGCTAATGAATAAAGTTAGAGAATAATAACAATAAGGCATGTATGGATAATAGAACTGTTGTTGTAGGTCCTAAGGGTCAAAGAGAAATGTATTTTACCAAAGGTTTCTTTTGACTATATGTTAGACGTGGGAATATGAAAACTTTTATAGTTTTCATAACCCAGAAGAGAAAAAAGATATATTATTTTTTTATACATGTGAAGATGGAAATATCCTTTCGATTTTATCCAAATTTTATAAACAATTATTATTTTATATATATCTAGAACAAATCTTTTTGAAATCGGACGACTTTGACTAACTATGCAATATTGTGCAAATTGATCATCCGATTGTCAAATTTCTTGAATATTAACATGAGAAACCTCACAATAAACATGACCCACATAGATCCATGGAAACTCTAATGTTTATAATTTTTAATTTCTTTTTAGCTGGCATTTGATGCTTGAAGTTTCCTTGTGTTCCCTAGTACCAACAAAGAAAATGGTCCTTCGACCACATAAAGTGGGCCCCCAATAATAAAAAATGATCCTTCGATCATAGAAAATATTCCTATTTCCATTGAATAATAAATAAGTTATATTTGATTAAGTAATAAAACTCATGTTTGCTCTGTATAGGCTCAAAAACGGCTGAACCGAATTGCTTTAAATTTTCACAGATAGTGTAGGTTGGTCTGCAAGCAACAATGGGCTATATAATTTTTGGATATCTTGAGGGGGCGGAACCCCTCCTACCAAAAAAACACCATCCAAAATCCAAAGTGAACCGATCGGAATAATATGGATACAAATGAAAGGTATTAGAGATTAAAAAACGAATATGGTACTAAAAATTGGGTCCAAGTACCCAGGAGGCCGCCCACAAACCCAAAACAACTCCCAAAACGGAAGTATTACCTGACAGCCGCAATATGTGGCTCAACTGAAAGATATTTGGGAGTAAAGCACGAAACTGATATTCACTTTTGGCACCAAGTGTCTAGGGGCTGCCCGACCCCATAACACGCACCGCGAACAACCCCCAAAAAGACATATTGACCGATTATGACAATATGGGACTCAAAAAAAAAAATTTAACGGAGTAGAATACAAGCTTGGTAGTTAATTTTGAGCGCAAGTATCAGGGGGCCCGCCCAAACTTTCCATAACAGACATTTTGATCGATCAATAACACGACTATGACGACTATGGCTCCAATGATCAGGTGAATGTACAACGTGTTACTAAAACCACCACATTTAGGCTAATTGGCGGATCCTGGAAGTATGGAAAATCAAGCGAGGTATATGAAGTGTAGTGTTTGTTTTCTTTACCCAGAGGAAGGGTAGTTTTTGTACTCTTTCCCTAGGGAAAGGGGAGTTTTTGTACCCTTTCCCCAGGTGAAAGGTAGTTTTTGTATCCTCTTCCTAGGGGAAGGACAGTTTTTGTAACCTTTCCCTAAGGGAAGGGTAGTTTTTGCAATCTTTCCCTAGGCGAAAGGTAGTTTTTGTACCCTCTCCCTAGAAGAAGGAAAGTTTGTTTACCCTTTCCCTAGGGGAAGGGTAATTTTTGCACTCTTTCCCTAGGGAAAGGGTGGTTTTTATACCCTTTACCTAGGGGAAGGGTAGTTTTTGTACTCTTTCCCTAGGGGAAGGGTAGATTTTGTAATCATTACCCAGAGGAAGGGTAGTTTTTGTACTCTTTCCCTAGGGGAAGGGTAGTTTCTGTACCCCTTCCCTAGACGAAAGGTAGTTTTTGTACCCTCTCTCTAGGGGAAGGATAGTTTTTATACCCTTTCCCTAGGTGAAAGGTAGTTTTTGTACCGTCTTCCTAGGAGAAGGATAGTTTTTGTACGCTTTCCCTAGGGGAAGGGTAGATTTTGCACTCTTTCCCTAGGGAAAGGGTAGTTTTTATACCCTTAACCTAGGGGAAGGGTAGTTTTTGTACTCTTTCCCTCGGGGAAGGGTAGATTTTGTAATCTTTACCCAAAGGAAGGGTAGTTTTTGTACTCTTTCCCTAGGGAAGGGTAGTTTTTGTACCCCATCCATAGGCGAAAGGTAGTTTTTGTACCTTCTCCCTTGGGGAAGGATAGTTTTTTACTCTTTCCCTAGAGGAAGGGTAGTTTTTGCACTCTTTCCCTAGGGAAAGGGTAGTTTTTATACCCTTTACCTAGGGGAAGGGTAGTTTTGGCGCGCTTCCCTAGGGGAAGGGTAGATTTTGTATCCTTTCCTTAGAGGAAGCGTAGTTTTTGCACTATTTCCCTAGGGAAAGGGTAGTTTTTATACTCTTTACCTAGGGGAAGGGTAGTTTTGGCACGCTTCCCTAGGGGAAGGGTAGATTTTGTATGCTTTACCCAGAGGAAGGATAGTTTTTGTACTCTTTCCCTAGGGGAAGGATAGATTTTTTATTCTTTACCAAGAGGAAGGGTAGTTTTTTTACTCTTTCCCTAGGGAAAGGGTAGTTCCTGTACCCCTTCCCTAGACGAAAGGTATTTTTTGTACCCTCTCTCTAGGGGAAGGATAGTTTTTATACCCTTTCCCTAGGTGAAAGGTAGTTTTTGTACCGTCTTCCTAGGAGAAGGATAGTTTTTGTACCCTTTCCCTAGGGGAAGGGTAGATTTTGCACTCTTTCCCTAGGGAAAGAGTAGTTTTTATACCCTTTACCTAGGGGAAAGGTATTTTTTGTACTCTTTTTAGGGGAAGGGTAGTTTTTGTAGTTCCCTAGGGGAAGATTTGATTTTGTACTCTTTCCCCAGGGGAATTCGTGTACTCTTTCCCTAGGTGAAGGATAGTTTTTTATTCTCTTTCCCCTGGGGGAATGGTAGTTTTGGTACGCTTTCCTTAGGGAAAGATTAGTTTTGGTTTTTGTACTCCTTCCATAGGGGAAAGGTAGTTTTTGTACTATTTCCCTAAGGGAAGGGTAGTTTTTGTACTCTTTCCCTAAGGGAAGGGTAGTTTTTGTACTCTTTCTCTAAGGTAAGGGTAGTTTTTGAACTCTTTCCCTAGGGGAAGGGTAGTTTTTGTACTCTTTCCCTAAAGGAATATTAATTTTTGTACTCTTTCCCTAATAGAAGGGTAGATTTTGTACTCTTTTCTTAGAGGAAGTGTAGTTTTTGTACTCTCTCCCCAGCAAATTCATAGAAAATTCCTTCAAAATTTAAGTTTTTATAAAATTTATTTTCATATATAGTTCTTGGAGATTTGTGTTTCCAATTGAATATCGGAAGAAAATTTCATTTATATGCTAGAAAATTGGTATTGAAATCTATTTTTAAAATTGATTTTAATGTAAATCTTTTGTGAATGTTATTCTGAATAAAAAGGGGATTTTTGTTTTTCTATGATTTATATCAAAAAAAAATTATGAATTTACAACGTCAGAATACGCTTTATTTTCAAAGATGTTAACAAAATGTTAGCTCTATGTTAACTTTACACTAAGATTCCAATTTTCACTAACCTGTGTTGTCCACTTTCTGCCGTCTTTGACACAAAGTCCAGCAGTTGTACACCAATTTGCTTAGATGTATGCTTCTTTCAACTGTATTAAGCGCCTGTTACGAATTCCTGTTACGAATGTCTGATTCACAGTAGATATTAACATGAGCGCCTCTTTGTCTGCTAATTCACTCAATCCACAAAAAACATACGTTAACAGCTAAATTCTTCTCACACCATGTTCTAATGTCGAAAACGCAGTTCTATTGCTCTTGCTTTTGTTTTAAAAAACACACGCGAAAAACACAAGACGAAAAATTCTGCCGGCAGAGCCTGCAGCATACACACGCACACGAAAACGGCTCGCAATTTTGTGATTCTTTAGTCTTTCCAAATTTTTATGTAACGAAAGCAGCCCAAACACATTCACTTCTTAATATGGATGTGTGTGCATTTTCCATTTTCATTTATTTCTAATTTGCCGATAACCACCGCTTACCACTATTCTCTCTTTGTCCAACATTTTAGTCCAATACGATTTGCTATAAACACACACAAAGGGAACACACAAAAGCCTTTAATAATGCAACGAAATTGCCAAAACACTTCGTAAAATACCATGGGATAGTAGGTACAAGTTTTTAATAATTTTTAAATCATTTTTAATTGTTCATAATGTATTTCATATTTTTGTTAACATTAACAAAACGATTACCCGAGCCTAATGCCTTTAACACTATTTTCGATATTTTAACTCCTCACGCACCGATCACTCAAAGAAAACTAAACAAATTTGCCACCCAAAGCTAATTCCTCTACATTTTTCAGCCACAGGTGCATTGTTGTTATAAAAGAATGCAAAAACAATGTAGGTATGCATTTAACTCAACTATTCTTAATGATGATAGAGGACTGCCGTCAATAAACTTGTTAACACGAAGCTTTTCGGGTCGACGCAGTTTGAGTCAAGGGCGTGGACGACAATTCCTATGGCTAATACTGAAAGCAAGTAAAAAGAATTTCAGTATAGATTTCCGTGTCATAACGGAACACATAGTATATATGTGTATGCAAAATCTGTGCGGCAATCGGTGTAGGTCATGTGGGGAAGATGATGAGACGTTGGAGCATTTTCTATGTCATTGCCGGCAATCGCAGCTAACAGACAACGGCGCTTAGGTAGGGACTCAATACCAGACATTAACCAACTTAGGGGCGATGTATGGAAAGCAATTAAGGATTTTGTATGTAGCACGAAATTCCTGGCTTAGATTTTTCTTTTCGAGGTAACTTTTTGCATGTCCATAGTGGCATGGAGCGGACTAATATCTGCACCTAACCTAACTGACTGAAGAATCGAAATTGTAATATGATGCAGCTAAATTATTGAGCTATCTTAATTTGTTTTTAAACTTAAAATCTATTCACAAATATCTTCGCAAGTCACAAAATACGAGGTCAGCCTCAGTAATAAGTAAAAAAACACATTATTTTGTAATTTTTATAACTCCACAACAATTAAAAGCAATTGATACAGAAAAGCGAATGTTTTATAGAGCTTGGTAATCCCTTTCTGAAATAAAGAAGTTTCTAAATCGTTAAAAAAAAATTGGTAGGGGATGATCACGAATGGAGTCCAGGGTTTCTGGGGGCCTGAAATTTTGGAAATTGTCTGACAAACAACTCTACTCTATACAATATAAATTTTATAAAAATATCTCTACCATAAATTAACATTTCGCAGAGCAAACCAAATTTGGTAGGTGATGGCTTAATTACAGGCCCTACGAATTGGGCCCTCAAAATTTTGTAGATCGGCCAAGAAACACCTCCGCTTTATACAAACCAAATTTCAAAAGATACCTCTATTCATTCAAAAATGGCAAACAGATTTTCACTTCCTTTAAGTCTTCGGAATGTGTGATTTATCGAAAATGTTTAGGAAATTGGCCGTGGTGTCTAAATGAGTAGCAATTATACGCCAGGACTTGTCATTCAACAAAATGGCAAAGCTGGAATCGATATAATAAATTTTGGCCGTATTATATGGGTAAAACCCAAAATGAACTCAAAACTTACACTTTTTTGAAAACCAAAACTCAATTAGAGATTATCATATAACCAAAACCAATGAGCATATCGATCAATGTTTTCACCGTTTGTAGAAGAATATCTCCTCAAAAGAATAGCTATAAATTATCGCCATACTGGAGAAAGATGTTTGCCAAATCGGCATATTTTAGTATATTGGCCGTAAAGATCTCACTGTATTTAAAGTTTACTTTGGTAACGAAAACATGTTATCAAATTGGGATTTTCACCTTTGGGTTTTCAAAACTCAAAGAGTTTTCCAGTTTTTTCGAACAAAAATGCTAATATTGTACTTCACATATCTGTTACTAGGGTCAATGAAAATTTTTCATAAAAGGCATCATCTGGCCCTCTTTACAGTATAATAAGTTAAATTGAAAGTTTTATGTCAATATTTCTATATAAAAACGAAACTGATCATCTTCTTTGATAAAAAAAAGCCAACAATTGAATTTTTCCAATTTTTTTTTTTGTAAATCGCACTACTTTTGATGAAGAATCAGACTATGGCAACTTTGTCAACTTTTCTTTATAGAAACGAAACTATGATCGCCTTTTTTGATAAAAAATAATGCCAAATATTGCATTTTTCCGAATTTTTTTGATTTGTAACCAGCATTACTTTTGACTGAAGAATCAGACCATGGCAAAGATTGCGGCAAAAATATAGCATATTTTGTGAGCTTTTTAAATCAGTTTAAAAATGACCATTGCAAACAATTAAATGAGGGACCAGAATCTGTTAAAATAAGAAAAAACAAAAAAAAATGTTAGTCGATTATCTTAACACTAAAAATGATAATTCCGAGGCAAGGAAAAATTTGGAAAATTATGTCCGGTTTCACAAATTTTTTTCCACTTTGGAAACAGGAGCAAAATTTTGTAAAACGAAGTGACCTTTTTTGAAGACCCATTTATGACTCCCCGGGCCTTCTAAAGTCCCGAAATTTTGCACAATAATCTGGTTACCACCTTAGCTATAACCATTTAAAAATACAGTTATATCTTTAGCAGTTCAAAAATTACAGACTAAGTTTTTCGCCTATCTCACTGTGCGCGGTTCGAACTCGACAATAAGAAGGTCCCTTATCATTGAGATTGAAATCTTAAATCGGCTGCACTCATTGTTATGGGAATCCCCTCTGAAATAGTCAAAGGGAAATTTGCATTTAAATTAAAAAAAAAACAACTCATATTTTAACCAAACTTTCTTTAAAAAAAATTTAAAAACCCTGGTTTAGTATATATTAAAATTCATACTAAATAAAATTTCTGTGCAATTATATTATGAAAAATTTCAAAAAAAAAGTTTAACCAAAATTTATGAAAATGTAAATTGTATGTTTTTGCGTATTTATAATAAATTTGCTAGCTTTTACCAAGGCATCAAATTAATACGAAATTTTTCATTTCAATTAAAAACAAATTTTATTGAAATTTTGGTAAAATTTTCTTTGAAAAAAATTTTTATGGAAAAAGTTTTTTTGACAAATGCACACTCATGCCAAACTTTTGTTACGAATATAAAACTTGCAACATTTTCTCGAACGTTTTTAGAAAAATAATACTTCTTGTCCCCTTTTTTACTTATAATGCGTTCAACGAGTCGTACGCTCATAGCAAAAATGTTTGCTGCAACAGCAGAAATAAAAAAAAATTGTATATTCCATTTTGTTTTTCAATTTTACAATGACATAACTTAAAATTTTTTACAATTTGCTAATTTTTCATCGAACTTAAATAACAGCAGACAAAATAACTACTACTATTATATTTATGCTTTTAAACAAAATATGTACGCCTAATTTTTTTTTTTTTATTTTGATATAGCTAATGCCGCCATTTTTGTTAAGAAGTTTAAAAATTTTGAATGGGTTTATTCAAAACTTTAAAGTTTTTAATTTAATATCAGCAGACAGTGTTTGCTGATATCAACACCGTAATTTTTCTCGATGTAGTATTAAATTTAATTCGAGTAAAAATATTTTATGTTTACAAACATTTTGTATTTAATTGTAGATTAAATAAAAAACCCCGTTGAAGATGCTATTCATGAAAATTGCGAAATATTTGGAGAATAAATAAAACTTGAACACCCACATCGAAGACCTCGAGCTTGATCATGAATTTAACAGTTTATAAACAGAAAGGTCGAATAAAAAAAAACATAACGTTGATCTTCATAATGTTTCAAAATATCTAAATTTATGATGGTTTTATGAGATGCAACATAACATGTTAATCAATGTTAACTTACCTTATTCATTTTCATTTCATGTCTCGAATTTCTCTATACCCACTCTAATATATAATTATCGCACAGGCAGGTACAGGAACAGGCAACCTCAAAATCAGCTACAACGATGTCTAACATAACTGCAGCAACATTACTTCAAATTTGTTCAAAATCACTTTCACTTAGCTGTTTTTCTGCACATAACATTAGTATTTTATTTGGGGCAGATTAATTCATGACACTCAGATTCATAATGCATAGCAGTTGCTTCACCTTTCACTATCCTCTGAGCCGCATTAACGAAAATATTTTGCATTGTTTTTGCATTTCAACCACACACGAACAAACGAGAATCACGAAAGTCCATTACTGTTTACAACGCGTACTGCTCTGCCGGCGGAGCTCACGAAATAACCGAACATAATTTGGTGCGCTCTCAATGCCTTGCCCTTGCTTCACACCTCTCTTAAACACTCATTTCTTTGATTAAATTTAGATTTCTTTACACCTATTTTTGTTGTTGTTTATTGCATTCGCTTTCCTTAAAGCCACACTTCCGAAATAAATTCACATTGCTTTTGCATTTTAAACACACACGACGAACAATAAACGCCAAAGTCCACTCCCGTTTACAACGCGAACTGCTCCGCCGACAGAGCTACCGATATAACCGAGCACAATTTTCGAAGGAATATTGAGGGGCTACAAAACTACAAATTTGTTCAAAATTACTCTCACTTAGCTGTTTTTCTGCACATAACATTAGTATTTATTTCATTAGGAGAAGATCAATTCTTGCCACTCAGTTTCACAAAGCATTGCACTTGCTTCAGCCTTCTCTCGCAAAAATTTTCATTGCACTTTTACGAAATAATTTTGTATTGTCTTTGCATATCAAACACATACGACGAACGAAAAGCACTAAAGTCCACTACCGTTCACAACGCGAACTGCTCTGCCGGCAGAGCTCCCGAAGTAACCGAACATAATATGGTGCGCTCTCAATGCCTTGCCCTTGCTTCACTCCTCTCTGAACATCCATTTCTTTTCTTAAATTTTGATTGTTTTACTGTTTTTGTTGTTGTTTGTTATATTCACATTCCTCCAAGCCACACTTACGAAATAATTTTATATTGTTTTTGCATTTTATATGCACACGACGAACGATAGACGCTAAAGTCCACTCCCGTTTACAACGCGAACAGCTCCGCCGACAGAACTACCGATATAACCGAGCACAATTTTTGAAGGAATATTGAGGTGGTTTATCACAACCTTTAACTTCATTATTTAAATGACCATTATTGATAATCAGATCAGGAATCCAAAAAGAGGGGGTGAGCTTTCCGTTTTGTTAAGAAGGTACGAAACATGTGAAGCACAATCGTTTTTCGTTGTATGTTTGCTTGGCAAGAACACATTTTCGGTCTTATTCACTTTTTCATAAGTGCCCAATGGACTTACTTTTTTCTAAACAACATTTTTTTTTTTGCAAGAGACTTCCTTAACATTTTAATATGCTTCGATTTTCTGTTTTTGCTTCAAATGTCCAAAAGCCAGACCTTTTTTCAATGCCTCAACAGAATAACGGTAAACACTTTGTCCACTTCCACCTGCGAATCGAATGTTCTTTGTGTTGCTGTGGCCTTTTAGCAACTATACATATTCACACACACGCACACGAAACCCGAACACGCATTCAATGCAACAATGAAAGAGCTCCACCAAAACTTATCCACAAGTTATTAGTTAAATAGAAATACTTTTTCTAAATATTTATGCAATTTCTAAAGGTCTATTCAATATTTTTGGCATTGCTTATCAATTTTCTAAGATTTATAGGCGTTTGCATAACTTTTTTGCCGGTTTCTTACAATTTCACTACTTTACGTTCTTAACCCGCCGATCGATCACGAATAACTAATCATATTGGTGTTTGACAAAATTCCTTTAGGCAATTTGCAAACGCAACAACAACCACAATATAAGCAGAGTACTTTTTGTAAAGATGAGAGTTTAAATAAAGAGAAACCCTAAATGACTTTGGGGGTGGCTAAAGGAAAGAGTTTAAGATTCATTAAATAGTTAAGAGTTCATTGATCCCGAGAAAAAGATTTCTAAATGTTTGAGGGAGAGTGTGAAATTGCAACTGTTTTAAATGCACATTTCCCCTCCTCCAAAAGGTTTGTTGGTGAAACTGGAATCTGCTAAATGGAATGGTCGCAACATGGAAAAAACACTTGCTGCCATCAACAGTTCTTTAGCAATGAAAGTACTGGCATATTTTTTACGTGAGAGTTTAAGTAAAAGAAAAAAAAGAACGGTGTGAAATAAATACCCTTGAATTGGGGTAGAGAAAAAGCAAAAACAAACTCATTATAAGCAGGGGACTTTTGTTAACATGAGAGTTTAAGTAAAAAGACAATGAACGGTATTAGTTAAAAGGTTTGATGTAAAATAAGGTAAGAGATATAAAAAGGTAATCAGTCGAATGATCAAGAGAATAGATCTCTCATTCAATTTGGTAAATGAAAGAAATGCGACAAAATATGTAACAGTATTATATGCCCTTCTCCACTCCCCCAAAAAGTTTGTGGGAAAATGTGCAATTTGCCAAATGTTGAAGTGTGCGTTTTTATATGGGAAATAAGAATGAAAGAATGGAACGTTACACAGTGGTGTAACAGTCATTTGCTTTGCCTGTGCAGGCATATAGTATATATATCAAACCAAATCATTTAAATGCTGGTCAATTAAGAAACAGGAAAGGTAGACTGATCTTCCAATTAAGGGCAATTAGGGAATAGTCAGCTTTATTAGGCAAATGTACATCCTTGCCGAATATGATCTACACCGGGAAATATTTGGATATACAGTTGTGGTAAAAATTATAATGACAAACATTATTATGAACAATAACGAAAAAAAGGAGAACGAAAACATGGTTACCTGTGTTAAAAGTTAAACCTGGTTATTCGAAGACCTTTTGAGTTTCTTAAGGTGAAATTAAATCTCATTTAATTCATGGATGTTCGTTGTAGTAAATTCACTTGGAAAAAATAGTAAGTATACTAATCGAAACGTTGTAATTTCTTGGGAATTGTCTTTTTTCTAACTTAAAATCTAGGAGGAGAGAAAAGCAAATGGTTACAACTCAGTCGCATGACTTTTTGCAATATTTTCTTCGTAAATTGTAGCATTACTACCAAATATTGTTCGCGTAACAGAAAAAAATTATTGAAAAATTAAAAAAACGCTTATAAAAACCGCAAGGAAAGTTTAAAATTTTTGTTTTTTTATGCCCCAGAGGTTTCACTGTGGTTTAAGACCCATGATTGCGATAGGCTTTTCTAAACTCGGTACTGATTGCTATTGGAACTAGAATTCAGCTTGTCTGGAGGAGAGATTTGAGTCGTTAACTTATATGAAATGTCACTTAATTGGCATATTTCCTTGGCAATTGGAAGCATTTTATTCCCTAAGACATCGTTGTAATCCGCAACACACATTTTGTCCCTAATCTAGAAAATGGGACATGGACAAGATGCATATAAACACCTACAAATCATCAATGAGACGCCACCATGTTTTACGGCCTTCTAGCGGCGCTTAAGATTATGTTCGTTGTGAATTGTGCATTTTTTTATAGAACAAGAATTATTACTTTTAAATTTAAGAACGCGAATGTTTAATTTCATCAATATCACAACAAAATGTGTATACAAGTGATATAACAATCACTAAATACGAGATTACATGTCATTAGTTACGAAAGTCCATTCGATGACATATGCGGTAATTCGCCCCAGAATAGAGCTGGCAAATCGATATTCGCAAGATTCGATTTTCGCTATTTCAAAAAATATATATCTTTTGTATCGATACTATATTTAATTTCGTGTTACCTATATTTAAAACTAAAATGGAAAGAACAAATCAGGAGATCGGTTTATATAGAAGCAATATATATGCATAGAACGATAAAACCAAATTTAATAATGCCAGTTGGAAATCATAGGAGTAGTCATTGTACAAAATTTTAGCCCAATCGGATGAAATCGGTGGCACTCTATAGACTCAAGAAGCAAAATCGGATTATTTAGAGAGGAAGCTGTATCAGGTTATGGGCCGATTCGAACGATACTTGAAATACTCATTAAAAATTGTATGATTGGGATATATTCACAATCGGATCGCTATTTTTTGTTCATATTTGCGAACATTGCAGGTAGTACAGACATAAAAAGTATCAATCGATATTAAGCTAAAAACTTATGGGGTTAAGAGCCTTTATAATGATATCGGTTTATATGGCATCTATATCTTAGTAAGGTACAACCTGGATCATATTTTGTAGAGATTAGGACCTTATATTTCGAGTGGATTAATATAACTCACTGATTTAAATTTGGGCGGAATATGGTACGAAATTTGCCTGTTGTGGACTTTAGTCCCTATACCGGGAGATCGGTTTATATAACAGATATGTCTAAGTATACTCTGATGGAAACTGTATTTGGCAATGATGTCGAGATGCTTAGTTTAACTCACTGTTTTGAATTAGGGCCAAATCGGGGTTGATTGCTCCTAATATAGGGTTAAGACTCAATAGCAGGAGATAGGTCTATTGTGATCCGAATTGGCCCGTTCAAGAAATAAACCTGCTTACTGCAGAAGAACGGATCTGTGCAAAAGCACATAATTTTAATATCTCATTTTACGAAGGCTGTGCAACTGACGCATGGACTGACACTCAAACATCGTTAAATCGCCTTAGAATGTTATGACGATATTTTTTTGCCATGGCAAATTTTGCCATGAATATTGCATTAAGGAACAAAGGCAAACTTCTAACATAATAAAGAGTGCTGTATGATTAAAGTTTAAGCTCAATAATAAGGGACCTCCTTTTTTAAGCCGAGTTCGAACGGCGTTCGCAGTGCGCGAGAAGTTTTCACATGGCTGCTATGCATGGCATAGTACCTCACAACCACCGATGGAAAATATTTTTTGATGTTCTCACCAGGATTCGAACCCACGTTCAGGCGCCATAGGCGGACAAATCAATGACTGCGCTATGGGGGCCTCGATTAAAAAAATTTTAAACTTTTATTTCATAGAAAATTCATTATATTTCTATTCTTTAGAAAGTTTATTTATTTTGAAATTGTGTAAATAGATGTTATATTTACAAGAACTATTAAAGCTTATTTTACCAAATTATGTACATATATGCTCAATATTACATGTTTTATAGAAAATATTGATAAAATTTAGTAAATTTCCTCGCGATTTAATTGAGCTCACTTCTTATATTTGTTAATACAGTTGATATCAGCACCCTCTTTTCAACCTAACCTAACCAATACAGCAGAATTCGTTTAATCGAACACAGCTTAATTGAAAAGTCGGTTAATATAAAACAATCACTTGGATCAATTGATTTAAAGGACGTTTTCGCACATTTCACTTCTCTTAATTGAAACCCCCATCATTTTTTCTTTTTTACACATTTCACTTCGCTCATTTGTACACCCCATTAATTCAAAAATCGTTTAATTGAAGTATAAGTTATGGTGAAAAAGTCACATTTCAAAGATATCAACTCCGCTTAATTGAAAACATTCAAGCAATTTTTTTATTTAGCCAACAATACTATTTTACTAAATTCTAACTAACTTCACATCATACATTTTTCATAATTTTTATAATTTAAAACCTTTAACTTAGCTGAACTTCTGGTAATGGAAAACAAACTTTATTCTACAAACATCGGTTAATTGAAACGTATTTCAATTATGCGGACTTCGCATTATTGAAAACGTTGGATAAATTAAAAAAAATCTTGTAGTTTGCTGTTTTCAATAAACCGGACCCGACTGTATATCAAATTATATATATTTTTCGAGAAATTAAATTTAAATAGACAATGCTAGTGTATGTTCAAAAATTTATCGAAAATTCGTTTTTTTTTTAATATTTTCTGGAAGTTTTGCCTCATATTTCTAATTCGTCAATCATTTAATTTAATAACAAATAGCCTCTAATTTTTTTATATAAATTTTTCAAAGTCTGTTTTTTTTAATAATGAAAATAGTTTTTCAAACCTTTTTAAAAAATTTCAATGAAGCTTGAATTTTTTAGCCGAAGTGTTACTTTTTTTTCATTGTTAATTATCTGCAAGCGCTCTAACAAACACACGTTGATTTTATCAAAAATTAAATGCCCTTAAAATCACTGTGCAATAACTCAACATTTTCGGAATCTTCTTAATACGCACAACAAATTGAAACCAACATTGGTTATGCGACCACAAACATTCTTGGGGGAGGGGAGATGTGCATGTGCAACCGTTACTCCTCTTCAGTTCTAATAGGTATTAAAATAACAATAACAATGAGAAATGTATTCTCTTGATCAATGAACTCTTTGCCTGTCAATGTATGTAAATGCTCTTAACCATTGAACCCCCACCAAAGGCATTTAATTACCACGGTTCAATTTACTCTTTTACTCATTCTCATATTGACATTATGTCCTCTGCTAATAAGGTATTTGTTGTTGGCTTTGCAACCATACTCTTCAATTGCCTAAAGGAATTTTGCCAAAGACCAATTTGTTTAGTCATTCGTGAGCGATCGGTGCGTTAAGAACGGGCAATTATAAATTTGTAAAAAATCAGTGCAAGAATAATGCAAATCGATTGCAAAATCTTAAAAAAGTGTTAAATAAAGCCAAACTATCTAACAGGCCTTAAGATTGGGTTAAAATATATTAAAAAACTTTCCCGTTCACTAATAACAAAAGTGAATAGTCTTTGAAATGTTTTTTGTTGCTGTTGCGTTGAATGGCGAGTTCGGTTTACGTGTGCGTGTGTGTTTGTAGTGTGAAGCAACTTGAAGAACATGCGATTCGCGAATAATAGAAGAAAAAGACAATGTGTTAATCGATAAACGATAAACAAATCTCTTTAAAATAAAGAAATTGTGAAAAACCCTTTTAAATTATCAAGCAGACTTAAGGAAAATAGTTGAATGGTAATTTTTTGAGAAAATACTTGTGGCTAAAGTTTTTGTGAATGCATGTGCATATATGTCAGCAATTAAAAAAGACTACAGTAATGTGAAGGCAATCGGTCCGGGAATCAAAGATATAAGAAATGCGATGTGTCAGACGAATAGCTATCTTTAAGTGTTACAAAAAAATGTCTTTGCCAATTCGTGTTTGTATATTTGGCATATGCAGCCAATTCGAAAAATCAAAGCTATAAGAATGCAATCTGTATTTTGCATTAATCGTCTTATGATTAACTATTTTTGCAAGCAACATTGTGTTAGTCAAAGACTTGGGGAAACGGAAAACATGTTACTATTGCTAACCCATAGTATAAAGACCACATTGTTTGGTTGTATATTTTACCCCCTTTTTAAACATAACGAAAAGCTTTCTGTGTTTCTCTCTTCCTCTGTCTCTCCCCCTCTACGTACTTCTTTGATTTTGCAAAAAAAGAGAGAAGTTAAATGATTGAGCTCCCTAAAATGTCTTTGACAATCGTATTTGTGTTATATCGGCAGCTCTGCCGGCAGAGCAGTTCGCGTTGTGAATAGTGGTGGACTACAGTGATTTTGGTTCGTCGTGAGTGTTAAGAAAAAACTAGACTTATGGGAGCTCTGTAATTGTGTGTTTCTGTGGTGAGTTAAAGAACTTAACAGCAAAAGCAACAGTGTTAAGCAACAGTGATCGTTAAGGCAATCTTTTGGACATATAAGGAGGATGGTTAAGTACAGTTATAATTAGAAGCTGACATACATATGCATATAAATGTGTTTCGATGCGTGTATATGTATTTTTTGAAGACTATTCAAAACAGTGATGTTCAAGTAGATTCGTTATACAGGAAATAAAGGTGTGGAAAGGTGAGTGAATTTTATTCATCACATATTTTGATTAATTTTCTTTAAATATAAACCACTTAATTATGAATACATAGAAAAAACGTTTTTTTATATATATGAATGTGTAAAGAAATATTCAAAAAATTATACATTTAAGCTCGAATTATGGCAATTCGATTTTTATACCCTCCACCCACGATGTAAGGGGTATACAAATTTCGTTATTCTGTTTGTGGCTCATCGAAATATTGATCTGAAACCATACAAAGTATATACAGTGGCGTGCAAAACAAAAGCAAAGCTTTTTAATATTGATGAAAATAATACTAAAATTCGATTTTTTTTACAGTACGTACTATAAGCTTTAAAAGCCATATATCAAATTGGGGTTTAAACAAATATTTTTATAAAAATGAGGTTTTTTCCTTGTGCGAAACAAGAGCAACTAATTGATGGTTCATATCAGTTGCGCCATTTTTGACCATGGTTATTCATCTTAAAGGCATAGATTATATTTAGCTGATAATTACTGACATCGAGAAATCTTTACCGTTTAGTTTTAAAGTATTTATGTGTGAAAATTTCAGATCCTTAATTTTTTTCACTGGAAAGCTAAGACAAGTGTCTTGTATCCAGCGATAGAGTTGACAAGTGGAAAACTTGTTGTCACTTGCCTTGTACGAACTCTTAATTGAATTTAGAAACTAGTAATTTTTAAGTAAAAATATCTAAATTTACTTAGGCCTTCAAATTGTATAGAATCGGAAAGAGCGTGGTCAATATTATAATTCCTGTAAACGGTTTCAGGCCAACATTTCCCAGTTGGCCATGGTGAACCGTTTATTTCGAAAAATGGGGCATCATATGAAAAAATTATCAAATATTGCCAAAAATGGCCAATATCTTGGTTTATTTAATACTTATGGCTCCAAATTGAATAGATTCGGAAAGAACCTGGTCCATATTATATTTCCTGTAAATGGTTTCAGCTCACTATATCCCAGATGGCCATAGTGGGCCATTTATTTCGAAAAATGGGGTATCATATGAAAAAATTACCAAATTTTGCCAAAAATGGCCAATATCTTGGTTTCTTTAATACTAAGGGCTCCAAGTTGAATAGATTCGGAAAGAGCGTGGTCCATATTATATTTCCTGTAAATGGTTTCAGCCCATTATATCGCAGTTGGCCATTTATTTCGAAAAATGGGGCATCATATGAAAAACTACCAAATTTTGCCAAAAATGGCCAATATCTTGGTTTCTTTAATACTTAGGGCTCCAAATTGAATAGATTCGAAAAGACTGTGGTCCAAATTATATATCCTGTTAAAAGTTGTATCTCACTTTGTCTCAGTTAACCACAGTGTGGCTATTTCTTCTATTGAGTGGTGAACTAAATTCGACATCCACATTTTTTTACGACTTGTATTGTATTTTATTTTGATTTATTATTTTATTTTATTTTTATTAATTTTTCGTCATATTTGTGATTGAATTTCTTTTTTTATATTAGGATTTTCCACATTTGTATTTGGTTTTCATTACTTTTATATTAGGACTAGCTGACCCGGGCCCGCTCCGCTGCGCCTTTATATGGAACAAAAGTTTCTTTGGGTTATTTATTTTCGACAATTAAAAGCTTTTAGTGAAATACCATGCTACGAAAATAGTATATCGCTGGACTAACAGTTTAACAATCTAAGTGCCTTTTTCTGAATCCCATATGGTCTTTATTGGTCTACGAATTTAAGTTTGGATATAAGGTGTATTCCATTCTTAAAAAACTTCATTTCAGCCCGTCTACTCATGATTACTGATTTAGTGGTGTTTTCGGGGGAGAGGTGGTCCCCCAAAAACTTGGCCCAGAAAAAATATCAGCATCGTGCTCTTCAAATACCAATTATTTAAACCCCATATTGCCATTGGCTTAAGAGGAGTTTACAGGATGAGGCGTCCCCCAAACACATGGCCCCAAAATAGGTTATCAAATTCGTTTTCTAATCTTAAAAACCTTTCATTTGAGCCACATATTGGCATGGTCGAAAATTTTTTTTCCTTTGGGGTGTGTTTTGGGAAAGGGGTGATGCCCTAAATACATGGTCCTAAATAAGGATATCAAGTACGTATTCTACTCCCAAATACCATTATTTGAGCCCCATATTGCGATGGTCACTAAAAAATTGCTGTTTGTGGGGTATTTTGGGAAAGGGGTAGACCCCCAGAAAATTGGTCCCAAAAATGGGTATAAATTCTTGCTCTACCCCCCTAATTCCTTTCATTTAAGCTCTACATTGACATGGTCGGTAAATATGCTCGATTTAGGGGTGTTTTAGGGATTGGGGTGGTCCCCCAAACACTAAGCGCGGAAAATATATCAGCAACGTGCTCTATTCTCATATATCTATGTATCATTTATTTGAACCCCATATTGCCATTCGATATCAAATTCGTTTTCTAATCTCATTTAAACTCCTTATTGCAAAAGCCAGCAAATATGTCCGGCTTAAGGTATTGGCCCTAAAAACTATGAATATTTAGATCCACTGTCTTGAAGACCCAAATTGTCTTGGTGAACAAATACGTTCTACTTGAGGGTTGTTATGGTGGTGGGACGTCCGCTAGACAGTTGGCCCCTAATGTTGATATCAGATACGTGGTCTACTCCCACATACCTTTAATTTGAGCCCCATATATCCATAGTCGGCAAACATGGCCGGCTTGGGAGGTGTTTGGGAGGATGGACGGCCACTCAGTGAGTTGACCTTGAAAATATATATCGGATTCGTGTTCCACTTTAAAAACCCTCTTATTTGAGCCTCATATTGCATTTGTCAGCAAATACTTACTATTTGGGTGGTGTTGTGGGTGCGGGGTGGCCCCATAGACACTTTTCCCGAATATCGATATCAAATTCGTGCTTTACTCCCGAAGATCTTTTATTTGAGCCCCATATTGCTATGGTCGTAAATTTGTCTCCTTCGGGTGATGTTTTTGATGAGAGACGGCCCCCAAACACTTGGTCCCATATTTGGATATCAGATTTGTATTCTACATTCAAATACCCCATATTCACATGGTCACTAAATAAGTCCTGTTTGGGGGGTGTTTTGGGAAAGGGGTGGACCCCCAGAAACGTGATCCCACTTTTGGACTTCATATTCGTCTTCTACTCGCAAATACCTTTCATATGAGTCCCATATTGCCATGGTCGGTAAATATGTCCGATTTAGGGGTGTTTTTGGGGCTTGTGGTGGTCCCCCTAGCACTTGGTACGACACTTGGATATCAGATACGTTTTCTTACCCTAAATACCTTTCATATGAGTCCCATATCGTCGTTATTGGTCTAAATATATGTTTGGTAGGTTTTAGAGTGGGGCGGCTCCCCTTGGTACCCCATCCGAAATTTGGATACCAAATTTTTATTTTTAGGGTACTATATGAAAGCACACAAAATTCCGCTTAAATCGCACCACCCATCTCCGAGATCTGGCGTTTCTGAAAATAAGGGGAAATGGGGAGGGTCCGCCCCCTTTAGATATCAAAAAATTTAGTGCCCTATTTTCACCACGGGGTCATTATGCACCATCTGTGAAAATTTAAAGAAAATCGGTTCTGCCGTTTCTGAGTCTATAAGGAACACACAAACTTACAAACAAACAAACACAAATTGATTTTTATACCCTCCACCATAGGATGGGGGGTATACTAATTTTGTCATTCTGTTTGTAACTACTCGAAATATTCGTCTAAGACCCCATAAAGTATATATATTCTTAATCGTCGTGACATTTTATGTCGATCTAGCCATGTCCGTCCGTCCGTCTGTCTGTCGAAAGCACGCTAACTTCCGAAGGAGTAAAGCTAGCCGGTTGAAATTTTGCACAAATACTTCTTATTAGTGTAGGTCGGTTGTTATTGTAAATGGGCCATATCGGTCCATGTTTTGATATAGCAGCCATATAAACCGATCTTGGGTCTTGATTTCTTGAGCCTCTAGAGTGCGCAATTCTTATCCGATTAGAACGAAATTTTGCACGACTTGTTTTGTTATCATATCCAACAACTGTGCCTAGTACGGTCCAAATCAGTTCATAACATGATATAGCTGTCATATAAACCGATCTTGGGTCTTGACTTCTTGAGCCTCTAGAGGGCGCAATTCTTTTCCAATTTGAATGAAATTATGCACAACGTGTTTTGTTATCATATCCAATAAATGTGCCAAGTATGATTCAAATCGGCCCATAACCTTATATAGCTGTCATATAAACCGATCTTGGGTCTTGACTTCTTGAGCCTCTAGAGTGCGCAATTCTTATCCGATTTGAATGAATTTTTGCACGTAGTATTTTGTTATAATATCCAACAATTGTGCCATGTATGGTTCAAATCGGTTTATAACCTGATATAGCTGTCATATAAACAGATCTGGGGAATTGACTTCTTGAGCCTCTAGAGGGCGCAATTCCTATACGATTTGGCTGAAATTTTGCATGACGTATTTTATTCTTACGTTCAACAACTGTGTCAAATAAGGTTCAAATCGGTTCATAACCTTATATAGCTGCCATATAAACCGATCTGGGATTTTGACGTTTTGAGCCTCTAGAGGTCGCAATTATTATCCGATTTGCCTGAAATTTTGTACGAGGGATTCTCTCATGACCATCAACATACGTGTTTATTATGATCTGAATTGGTCTATAGCCCCATACAGCTCCCATATAAATCCATCTTTCTATTTTACTTCTTGAGCCCCCAAGGGGCGCAATTCTTATTCGAATTGGCTGACATTTTACACAGGTCTCCAACATATAATTTAATTGTGATCCAAACCGGACCATATCTTGATTTCGCTCTAATAGCAGAGCAAATCTTTTCTTACATCCTTTTTTGCCTAAGAAGAGATGCCGGGAAAAGAACTCGACAAATGCGATCCATGGTGGAGGGTATATAAGATTCGGCCCGGCCGAACTTAGCACGCTTTTAATTGTTATATGTAAGATTTTTTGTAATAGGTTTTCTGTATTATAATTTTAAATTTCACATATAGATGGCGCTCTATCGTGAATTTTTATAATATAATATATATTCACTTACATATGGTTAGAGCTACCGTGAGATGATATCCAATTTTTTTGCCCAAAATGCAAGAGCTTGACTTGCATGACACGTGGTTTCAACGAGACGGCGCCACATGCCATAAAGCACGCGTAACAACGGACTTATTGAGAGGTAAGTTCGATGAACATTTTATTTCACGTTCAGGAGCGGTCAATTGGCCGCCTAGATCGTGCGATTTAACGCCTTTAGACTAATTTTTGTGGGGTTATGTTAAAGCTCATGTCTATACAGACAATTGACGTATTGGAAGACAATACGGAAGCATTTATTCGTGAGGTACCGACCGAAATGTTGGAAAGAGTATGCCAAAATTGGATGAAGCGGAGGACCATTTGAGGCGCAGTCACGGTCAAAATTTGCATGAAATTATCTTCAAACATTCAATTATGTGGACCGTACTATAGATTCAAATAAAGATTTCATGCATGTTTCTCAACTTAACGTTTTTTTAGCTTTCATTTAGCTCTTAAAAAATCACCCTTTATTTATTTAAAAAAAAAATTTATTGGTTTTGTTTTTTCATTATTTTGAAATTTTGTTGTTGTTATATTTGCAAATTAGTTAAATGTTTTCCAATCTAGAGGCATGGCCTCACTAACTAATTAATAAAGCATTTTAAAGTTGCATATTTACTTTGCATTAACGTCAGCATCATAATTGAACTTGATAAAAATAAATAAAATTCACAAATTCCTGGCATTGCTGTCATATAAAAGACTTGGCGAATAATCGAAAATTATTCATTTGAAGACATCTTTGCCATGAAGTTCTTTCTCCTGTGCTCATTTCTCTTGCTGGCAGTTATAGTGGGTTCGGCATGGAGCCAACAAACGCTTTCATCAAGACCTTACCGGCATAGACCACCTTTCCGTGGTGGCGTTGGCAATGTTGCACCAATTATACTTTTACAGAATTCCGGCGGTTCATCATCATCACCATGGGACAGTTTGTGGAGTTGGATAAGTGGTGTCTGGAATGGTTGCCCAAATTGTCAGGAGTCTGGTTGTGATCAAGGAACAGGATCTGGCTGTAATTATCCAACTGCAACGGGTACTGCAACGAGTAGTGCAATATCGGGTTAAAAGAAACTGTAATCCAATTATATTCGATGGAAAATTATCAAATGACTATCAAAAATGTCATGCGTTCTTAATTTCTAACCAGGCAGTCGAGAGTCAGTCGTTAAGGTTTTGCCCAAACAGACAACAATTGAAGCTTCTGGAAACCGTAGAAAGCAAACCGGGAGATTGATTTATACAAGAGGTATATTAGGTTTTAGAGCAATTTGGACCGTAATTTGCATGACTATGGGAAGTCGTTACAAAACACAACGGGCAAAATTTTATCCAAATTGGATGACAATCGCGGCTTCTAGGGACTCAGGAAGTAAAATCCGGGGATAGGTTTATATGTGGGCTAAAACTATTAATGGATCTTAATGGCGTGGATGTTGGATATACTTTGCTTAAAAATTTTAGACAAATCGGAAAAAATTTAAGTTTCTTTGGTCTCCAGAATTAAAATCCGGGAATCGGTTTATATGGTTGCTATATCAGACTATAGACCGATAAGGCGCGAATGTTTAGAGTTAAAAACAGAATATCTTTGTGCCAAATTTCAGCCACATTGGATGAAAATTGAATCCTCTAGAATTTCAAGAAGTCCAGACTTGAAATGGGTTTATATGGGGGTTATATCAGTTTAGGAGGCCATCGAAGCCCAGAGGGAGGCCACCGTAGCGCAGAGGTTTGCATGTCTGCCTATGACGCTGAACGCCTTGGTTCAAATCCTGGCGAGACCATCATAATATTTTCAGCGTTGGTTATCCCTCCTAATGCTGGCGACATTCGTGAGGTACTATGCCATGTAAAAACTTCTCTCAAAAGAGGTGTCGCACTGCGGCACGCCGTCCAGACTCGGCTATAAAAAGGATGTCCCTTATCATTGAGCTCAAACTGGAATCGGACTGTACTCATTATTATGTGAGAAGTTTGCCCCTGTTCCTTAATGGAGTGTTGATGGATAAGTTTGCATTGGCATATCAGTTTAAAGACCGATGTGCATCATACTTGGCAAGGATGCTGAGAGTCAGAATCGGAGTCTTTGTGTCAAATTTCAGCTAAATCGGACGGAAAATTACGGCTTCCAGGGGCTCAAGAAGTCAAATCGGGAAATCGGTTTAAATGGAAGCTATATCAGGTTATAGAGCGATTTGAACGATACTTCGCCTAGTTGTTGGAAGTCACAACGGAAGTTGTTTAAAGGGGGATATATACCAACCCAGCTAACAATATGATCCGACTTGGTCCGAAATCGAACCGATTCGTCGGCAAATTCGTCCGCATTTTGTAATATGTTCGTGAAGCAATTAGTCCGAAATCGTCTTCAAACTCGGTCCCAATTCGGTACGACATAAATTTTCCCATCCGAATTTCTCTGGAATTTTGCTCCGACAAAATATGGCGGTAAAAAGGTCAGATTTCCCTCAGCTGTGTCGTTCTGAAAACATAAAAACCTTTTCTCTCGTTTTTATACCCACTACCATAGGATGGGGGTATACTAATCTAGTCTTTCCCTTTGTAACGACTCGAAATATTGATCTAGGTCCCCATAAAGAATATATATTCTGGATCGTCTCGACATTCTGAATCGATCTAGCCATGTTTGTCCGTCCGTCTGTCAAAATCAAGATATCGGTCGAACGCGTAGAGCCAGCCGCTTGAAAATTTGCACAGTTACTTAATATTGATGTGGGTCGTTGGGGATTGCAAATGGGTCATATCGGTTCAGATTTAGATATAGCTCCCATTTAATCGATCTCCCGATTTGACTTCTCGAGCCCGTGGAAGCCGCAATTTTTTTCCGATTTGGCTGAAATGAAATGTTATGACTCTCAGCAACTGTGTCAAGTACGGTCAAAATCGGTCTATAACCAGATATAGCTACCATATTTTAGCAGAATCCATGGTGGTGGGTTTCCAAGGAGTGGCCTGGCCGAACTAAGCACCCTTTTACTTGTATGTTACTATGTCGGTAAGGAATCGGATACGATATCGGATGATTCATCCGATTGTCAGGCCGATGTCGGGCGGAAATCGGAAAATATTGTTTAACTGGGAATCTAAACCGATATAGCCCATTTGCAATCCCCAAAGGAGTATATGTGCAAAATTTCAAGCAGACATCTTTATTCGGACATGGTTGGTTCGACATAGAAGGTGTAGACGTTCAAGGATATACAGATATTCGTTATGGGATCGCAGATCAATATTTCGAGGTGTTACAAACGGAAAATCTAGGTTAGTATAGCCTCATACTGGTGATGGTGGGTATAAAAAGTATTCTGTAAACGTAAAAATCCACTGTGCCTTATACATAAAATAGTTTATTATGCTCCTGGAACATTTTTGAATTTCGGTGCATTGCATCCTTCAAGAGATTGCGATCAGTGCCCATGGCTTTTTATACCCTCCACCATAGGATGGGGTACATCGAAATTCAAACCAATGAGAACCACCAATGTGTATGCATTCTTGATCGTCTTGACATTCTAAGTCAATTTAGCCATATCCGTCTGTCGATTGCACGCTAATTTTCGAAGGAATAGATCTAGGTGGTTGAAATTTTGCACAAACACTTCCTATAAGTGTAGGCCGTTTGGCATTGTAAATGGGCCACATCGGTAAATTTTTTGATAAAATTACCATATAAACCAATGTTGACTTTTTGTGCCTCTGTCTGATTTGGCTCAAATTTTGTATGTTTGTGTTAAGTATGGTCCAAATCGGTTTATAACTTGATATAGCTGCCATATGAACCGATCTTCGATCTTGACTTCTTAAGCCTCTATCTAAGACGATATAGACATGTCCGTCCGTCTGTCTGTCCGTCTGTCTGTTGAAATCACGCTGCAGTCTTTAAAAATAGAGATATTGAGCTGAAATTTTGCACAGATTTTTTTTTTGTCCATAAGCAGGTTAAGTTCGAAGATGGGCTATATCGGACAATATCTTGATATAGCCCCCATTTAGACCGATCCGCCGATTTAGGGTGTTAGGCCCATAAAAGCCACATTTATTATCCGATTTTGCTGAAATTTGGGGCAGTGAGTTGTGTTAGGCCCTTCGACATCCTTCGTCAATTTGGCTCAGATCGGTCCAGATTTGGATATAGCCCCCATATAGACCGATCCGCCGATTTAGGGTCTTAGGCCCATAAAAGCCACATTTATTATCCGATTTTGCTGAAATTTGGGACAGTGAGTTGTGTTAGGCACTTCGACATCTTTCTTCAATTTGGTCCAGATCGGTTCAGATTTGGATATAGCTGTCATATAGACCGATTTCTTGATTTATGGTTTTGGGCCCATAAAAGCCACATTTATTATCCGATTTTGCTGAAATTTGGGACAGTGAGTTGTGTTAGGCACTTCGACATCTTTCTTCAATTTGGTCCAGATCGGTTCAGATTTGGATATAGCTGTCATATAGACCGATTTCTTGATTTATGGTTTTGGGCCCATAAAATGCTCATTTATTGTCCGATGTCGCCGAAATTTGGGACAGTCAGTTAAGTTAAGCCTCTTGACATACTGCTGCAATATCGCACAGATCGGTCCAGATTTAGATATAGCTGCCATATAGACCGATATCTAGGTTTTAGGTTTTGGGGCCATAAAAGACGCATTTATTGTCCGATGTCGCTGAAATTTGAGACAGCGAGTTTGGTTAGGCTCTTCGATGTCTTTCCTTAATTTTGCCCAGATCGGCCCAGATTTGAATGTAGCTGCCATAAAGACCGATTTCTCGACTTAAGGTTTTGGGCCCATAAAAGCGACATTAATTGTCCGATTTCTCTGAAATTTGGGACAGTGCTTTGTGTTAGGCTCTTCGAAATTTTTATGCAACTTGGCCCAAATCGGTCCCGATTTGGATATAGCTGCCATGTAGACCGATATCTCGATTTAATGTCTTGGCCCCATAAAAGGCGCATTTATAATTCGATTTCACTGAAATTTGGCACAGTGACTTATGTTAGGCTTTTCGACATCCGTGTCGTATATAGTTCAGATTGGTTTATTTTTAGATATAGACAATGTACTTATTAGTATTTGGTCCAAATCGGAACATATTTGGATATAACTGATATGGGTCATAAGGTATAAAATTTTCACCGAATTTTGATGAAAGGTGGTTTACATATATACCCGAGGTGGTGGGTATCCAAATTTCGGCCCGGCCGAACTTAACGCCTTTTTACTTGTTTCACCTTCTGGAGTGCGCAATTCTTACAAGGAGTTTTCTTATGACCTACTACAACGTGCCAAATATGGTCTGAATCGGTCTATAACCTGATATAGCTCCCGACCTCCAGATTTGACCTTCGGTCCCCTTAGGGCGCAAGTTTTTTTTGGATTTGGCTGAAATTTTGCACAGGATTCTACTATGGTCTCCAACATCCAATCCAAATATGTTCCAAATTGGTCCATAACCTAATATAGCTTTAATAACATGGCAATTTTTATCCATTATCCTTTGTTTGCCTATAGAGATATACCACCTTGGGAAGCATTTGCAAAGAACTTGACAAATGCTTCCCAAGGTGGAGGGTGTGTTAAATGTGACCGGCCAAATTTAGCAGGCTTTTACTTATTTTCAAACTGATCTTGGAGCATTTTTCTTAATATGCTTTTAATATAGCCCATGTCCTTTAAAAAGTAAAAGCTCTTAAAAATATTTTTTTTTTTTTTTCAAAATTCCTTGCTTTAATTTTTTTTTTTTATTTAAATGCCAAATTCTTCAAGTGGCATATTAATTTTTATTATATAAGGTCAACATACTGAGGTCAATTTTAAAAGCCACAACGCAGCCAATTCATTAAACTGTCCCATGGTGATGATGATGTTGATGTCGATGTAGTATCAATCACTACGGGTTGAATTCTGGGCACTTGTTCCTGATAACCACAAGGATGCCGCTGACACAATCGGTGAGGAAATCTTGGGCGACTTGTGGACTGGCACGATGCCTGTTCAAAAAATAGGGCTAATAAAACCAGCGAGAGTACGAATAACAACCTCATAGTGTTTAAATCTTTAAACTTATCTTCAATACTTATCAGTTCTTAGCTTTTATAGGTTTCCCATGTTTAGGCGATATATTGCCAAATACATTTTGTTTGTCTAATTAGCATATTGGTAGCTTCAATTAGAGTTTTGATAACAGACTTTTGGTAAAAAAAAAAAATTAATAAATATTTGAAACATTTTTGCAGTGACCTTGGTTTGGCATTGCTAATTAAAAGCTGTTAAATGGTGCATAACCATTGGCGTAGTTAGAGGGGTCCTGGGGGGCTTAGACCCCCCACAGAATCGGTAGCCCATCAGAATTTTCGTTAGTACATATATCTCCATATGGAGGCCACCGTAGCGCAGAGGTTAGCATGTCCGCCTATGGCGCAGAACGCCTGGGTTCAAATCCTGGCAAGAACACCAGAAAAAAAATTTCAAGGGTCATTATCCCCTCCTCATGCTGGCGATATTTGGAGGTACTGTGCCATTTGGGGACAAATTTGCATTTGCATTTAGCCATACCAAATGGCAGCCATGTAGGGTTGCCCAAAAAGTAATTGCGGATTTTTTAAAAGAAAGTAAATGCATTTTTAATAAAACTTAGAATGAACTTTAATCAAATATACTTTTTTTTCTAAAGCAAACTAAAAGTAACAGCCGATAACTGACAGAAGAAAGAATGCCATAACAGAGTCACAAGCTGTAAAAAAAATTGGTCAACGCCGACTATATGAAAAATCCGCAATTACTTTTTGGGCAAACCAATAGAAACTGCTTCTCAAAGAGGTGTATCACTGCGGCACGCCGTTTGGACTCAGCTATAAAAAGAATGGCCCTTATCAGTGAGCTTAAAAACTTGAATCGGACAGCACTCATTGATTTAAGAAGTTAGTCCCTGTTCCTGAATGGAATGTTCATGGGCAAATGTGCATTTGCATATATCTCCATATATATAAAAGAGTTGCGTGACTGACTGTCTTTCTGACTGATCATCGTCCAGCCCAAACGACTAAAGCGAGAATCTTGAAATTTTGCTCGAATGTTGGTCTTGGGTCACAGGCACGGGATAAGGCTGGATTTGGTGATATTCGTACGTTTAGGTACTAAAGCGCGAATATAAAGGGCTAGAATTATGTTATTGGGCTCAAATTAAAGAGCGCCACAAAAAAATAATGTATGGTAAAAAAAATTGGAAAATCGTACTGAAAGTGGGAGAAATAGTACGTTTAATACCGCAATGGGTACTATTTGGTACATACTTTGTAAATTGAACTAGAGCACTGAATTTTGGAACTTATGCATACTTTGGCACCATAATTGGATGAATATAGGGGTTTTTGGAAATTTGTACATTTAGGTACTAAAAAAGGTTGGAAATGGTGAACTTTGTAGAAGGCGGATGGATAGAGATAAAATTTTGAAATATGACTTAAAAGACATCTGGTACAAAAGGATGAGGGCGGAAAAAAAGGAAAAATAGTACTGGCAACGGGAGAAAACCTACATTTAATACCGCAATTGGTACCCTTTGGCACATTTTTTACAGACGAAGCTAGAGATCTGAAATTTGCCATATGTGATGGGCGACTAAATGATCTTATCACAATTCGTACTTCTTGGTGCTAAAATTGGTATCATTTGGTACTTTCTTTATAGTTGTAGCTTGAGGTCCGAAATTTAGCATGTAAGAACAACTAAGAAATAAATAATGGATGACTAAATGAATAAATTCAAGTTTCGTACATTTTGGTACCCAAATTGGTACCATTTGGTACTTTTTGTTCAGATGGAGCAGAGGTCTAAAATTTAGCATGTAGAAGTATATGATGTGTGGCCAAATGATCTATTCACCATTCGCAAAACTTGGTCCCAAAATTGGTACTGTTTGGTACTTTCTACACATTTGGAATTAGAGGAACGAAATTTGGGATGTAGGTACAACTTAGAAATAAATAATTGATTGACAAATCGATCTACCTAAATTTCGTACATTTTGGTACCAAAATTGGTACCATTTGGTACTTTCTTCATAGATGGAACTAGAGGTCTCAAATTTAACATGTAGGTACAATTAGGAAAATATGATGGGTGATCTATTCGCAATATGTACATTTTGGTACTTTCTTTACAGATGGTGCAAGAGGTGTGAAGTTTGGCATGTAGACACAAGTAGGAAATATATGATTTTTAAATTCGTTCATTTGGGTACCAATATTGCTACCATTTGGTATTTTCTGTGCAGATGTGCAGATGGAGCTAGAGGTCTGAAATGTGGCACGTAGGTAAAACTTAGAAATATATGATGGACGACTAGATTTTTTCACAATTCGTACATTATTACAAAACTCTATAATATTTTAAACTGAGTGACTAATTAGGTTTTTGGAAATCCTACACTAAAAAGGGGGTATCAATAACGGGGCTAGAGAAGCGAACCACTGGGATGCTAGTTTTTTTTTATAAATTTTTAGCAGAATCCATGGTAGTGGATTTCAAAGATTCGGCCCGATCGGACTTAGCATGATTCTACTTGTTTTTTTTTTATATATATAGTCTCTTCTTCCTCGATGTCCTCACAGCTTCTGCAAAGCTGGCAACCTTCAGCCTATCAACATGTTTTCCGATTAGACAGTGACCTGTCATGACGGACACAATGACTGAGACATCTGTTCTGGCCAATGACAGCAAAGCAGTAGACCTCTTGAAAACTAGATTAGGCCACATCGTATAGGAGTGCTCACAGCCCCCTCTTTGTGACCATCTATCATTCGTTGTCCTTCGGGCCTGCTCCTGAAAACTTTGCTTACACGTCGCTAGAGGCATACCCACAGATTCCAGTAGCCTTGGAATGTGTGGGGTAGTTCCTAGTCTTGCAACCTCATCCGCTTTACAATTCCCTGGGATATCTCTGTGGCCCGGCACCCAGAACAGGTGAATTTTGAAATGTTCAGCTATCTCGTTGAGAGATCTGCGACAGTCGAGTGCGATTTTTGTGTTCCGTCCGTCTATCTGTCGAAAGCACGCTAACTTTCGAAGGAGTAAAGCTAGCCACTTGAAATTTTGCACAAATACTTATAATTAGTGTAGGTCGGTCGAGATTGTAAATGGGCCATATTGGTCCATGTTTGGATATAGCTGCCATATAAACCGATCTTGAGTCTTGAATTATTGAGCCTCTAGAGGGCGCAATTCTTATCCGATTGGAATGAAATTTTGTACGACGTGTATTGTTATGATAGCCAACAACTGTACCAAATATGGTTGAAATCGGTTTATAACCTGATATAGCTGCCACACAATCCGATCTTGGGTATTGACTTCTTCAGCCTCTAGAGGACGCAATTCTTATCCGATTGGAATGAAATTTTGCACGACGTGTTTTGGCTATGACTTCCAATAACTGTGTTCAGTTAGGTTCAAATCGGTCAATAACCTGATATTGCTGCCATATAAACCGATCTCGAATCTTGACTTTTTGAGCCACTAGAGGGCGCAATTCTTATCCGATTTGAATGAAACTTTGCACGAAGTATTTTGTTATGATATCCAACAACAGTGCCAAGTATGGTTCAAATCGGTCTATAACCTAATATAGCTGCCATATAGACCGATCTAGGGACTTGACTTCGTGAGCTTCTAGAGGGCGCAATTCCTATCCGATTTGCCTGTACGACGGATCCTCTCATGATCATCAACATACGTGTTTATTAGGGTCTAATTGGGTCTATAGCCTGATACAGCTCCCATGTAAATCGATCTCTCTATTTTACTTTTTGAGCCCCCAAAGGGCGCAATTCTTATTCGAATTGGCAGACATTTTACACTGGTCTCCAACATATAATTTAATTGTGGCCCGAACCGGATCATATCTTGATATCGCTCTAATAGCAGAGCAAATCTTTTCTTTTATCCTTTTTTTTGGCTAAGAAGAAGTGATGCCGGGAAAAGAATGCGATCCATGGTGGAGGGTATATAAGATTCGGCCCGGCAGAACTTAGCACGCTTTCACTTGTTTTGTATTCATTTAAAGCTTTAAAACTTGCTGCTGAATGCGTAATGCATTTCAAAATATTTATTATGTTATGCGATAATCTACGTCATTAGATGGCCTTAACTTATTAATTATGTTTACTAATTGTTTTGATAAATAATCTCTAGTACAAAATATTTATTTAATATTAAAATTGGCATGTGTTTTTATTGCCTTTAATTATGGATAGGTTTAATATAGAACACAATGTGGTTACGGGAGAAGATGGGAAAGGAGAAACATCATCCATTATTATCCATTATTGTCATAATGATATTTGTAATATTTATGTTTATTTGCCCCCACACACACACACGAACACTAATATACAGCCACTCAAAAACGAATACAAAGGCATTTATTACCATATGCCACTGGACAATGCAATGGACTAATATTTACAAAATTCTAGACAATTAATTAACAAATAAAATGTCAATTAATTTTATAACTATAGCAATGGGTAGCGAAAATGCACAAAATAATAATTAAAATATAAAAATGCACAAACGCCCTTCAAGAGAACAACCCACCCACCTCCCCCTATTACAGTCAACATAAATATTGCATTTCCATTTTGGGTTGAAACTACCTGATCCAGTATGCTGTAAAGCATAAGGTCCTGGTGGAATGCTCCAAATGGTAAATATTTACCTGACCTCGCGCGCTGAAGTTAATAAAAATACACCAATGGCTGTGTTTTCCTCCTCCTTGCCTTTTCATTTATTAATTAATGGTTTCATACATGAATACATACGGAGAAGCTGTACGCATTTTAATGGACATTTACTTTGTGTGAAAGCGTGTAAAGCTTTTATGTATTTTAAATAAATTGCCATGAATAAAGGAAACTGGATTAAAAACAAAATTACGATAAAAAATTAACAAATTTTTTTTAAATGAGGAATTGCAAAGAAATTTTATTTAAAAAAAAATTTAGACAAAATTTCCTTGATAAAACAGTTAAGGAATGGCAAAAGTTGGATAGTGCCGAAAATTTGTAGAATTTGAAAAAAAAAATCTTAAAAAAAATGCCCAAAATTTTGGAATAAATATTCCTTAAAATCATTTTTGATAAACGAAGGCCAATTTTCAATAAACTTTACTGTAATTGGCTATGATAGAACATTTGTCCCATTAGCCGAACGTGGAATATTGTTCCAAGTGCCTTGATCTCTTGAGTTATGGTATGGGTGTAGTAAGGCATGCGCCCATATTATAACTCTTCTGCAAATGCAAATTTTGCCCATGAACATTTCATTAAGAAACAGGGGCAAACTTCTTACATATCAATGAGTGTAGTCCGATTCAAGCTTAAGCTCAATGATAAGGGGCCTCCTTTTTATAGCCGAGTGCGAACGGCGTGCCGCAGAGCGACACCTCTTTGGAGAGAAGTTATACAAGGCATAGTACCTCACAAATGTTGCCAGCATTAGGAGGGGAAAACCACCGCTGAAAATTTTTTCTGATGGTCTCGCGAAACTCTTCTGCGCTCATTCTAAAATCTGACACCAAGATTCAAAGTGATCTTTCAATCGGGCTTTTAGTTGTCCCGGTTTGCATGTACCACCGTCATTGCCTTCAAAAAACTTCCTTGCTGGGTCTTCTTCATCCATTCTGACAACATGATCTAGGCAACGCAACCTTTGTATTTTGATACGTGTAACTATGCTATCATCGTCATATAGCTGAAGGAAATGCCACATCTTATGCCTCTGGACATTGTGGCTAGGCAAAGTGCAGCGACCACTGCCGTGAGGTTAAGAAAGCTTTCTCATTGGTCATGTGTCAGCTACGGACACTGTGTTATCCTTGATACAATGTCCGATGTTCCAAGCAGTGTTGATTACACCCTACCTGAGACCTTTTTTTGATAAAAAGTACTTTACCACTATTCCTGATGAAACCGATTGGAACTACGATATCCCTGTTTACAGAAGTTATATAGTTACTTCCATACGGATGGCTCCAAACTAAACGATCAGGTGGGATTTGGGGTACACTCTTAAGATCTAGAACTGGTCATATCGGGTGAGCAATGGGCAATATCGGTCCATGTTTTGATATAGCTGCCATATAAACCGATCTTGGGTCTTGACTTCTTCAGTCTCTAGAGGGCGCAATTATCATCCGATTTGACTGAAATTTTGTACAACGGCTTCTCTTATGACCTTCAACATACGTGTTTAATATGGTCTAAATCGATCAATAGCTAGCTAGAACTGCTCATATCGAAAAGGTTACCCGACCACTGCAATGTGTACAGCGGTCAAAAAAAGTATTCATCATTCAATGTTTTTTTTTTAATAAGTCTACAAAAGACAATTGGAATAAAAACATATTAAACTAATGATGCAGTAGTGCTTGTGTGATATATATGTACACAATTTCATTGTTTTTAAAGAAAAAAATAGTATTTATTGGAACAAAAAGGGCCATTTTACAGCTGAACACAAAAACGCACATCTCCAACTGAAAGTGCTTTTGGTCGACCAGATCTTGGTTTATTGTCAACAGTTTTCGTTTCTGTCCACTTTCTGATGATGGATTGTATAGTAGATCGTGGTCTATTTAATATTTCACTGATAGTTTTTTGAGTTAAACCATTCCTGTGGTGTTTTATTATCAAAACTTTTACCTCATCAGAAACCTCGTTTTGCTTACGACCCATTTTGACAAAAACTATATTTTCAATGAAATTAAATATTTGCTGTCAAGGGCAAAGCCTCCTTTACTAAATAAAACAGAAAAGGGGGATTCCCAAATAATATTTGAATTTGACTTTGATGATAGCACATCAATGATGAATACTTTTTTTGTTCTGTTTTTGGTGTTATTATATAAAATTGCATTTTTTGCGCTAATTAAATTTATTTTTTGAATTTATTTTAAAACATATTACGAAAAATAAACTATTGCATAAAACTGCATTATTTGTTTACTTTAAATTTTCTTCAATTACCCAAAATAAGTGAATTTATTATCAATTTTGCTAATGATGAATACTTTTTTTGACCGCTGTATCTAGCGGAGATCTTTGCAAGGAAGTGGTGGAATAGCTAAGATATAATGTCATTACGACGAATGGCATAAATATCTTCTCAGGCAGCCATTAAATCCCTGGAGAACGTATTTCTGAACACAAAAACCGCCCTCGACTGTCGCAGATCTCTCAACGAGATGGCTGAACAGTTGAAAATTCACCTGTTCTGGGTGCCGGGCCACAGAGATATCCCAGGGAATTGTAAAACAGACGAGAATATCCAGTCGAGGTATACTCACACATTCCAGGGAAACTGGAACCTGTGGGTATACCTCTAGCGACATGTAAGCTAAGTTTTCAGAAGCAGGTCCGAAGGACAACGAATGATAGATAGTCTCAAAGCGGGGGCTGTGAGCACTCCAAAACGATGTGGCCTAATCTAGACTTGAAGAGGTCTACTGCTTTGCTATGATTGGCTAGAACAGATGTCTCAGTCATTGTGTTCGTCATGACAGGTCACTGTCTAATCGGTAAAACATGTTGACGGACTGAAGGTTGCCAGCAACGACTTTTGCAGAAGCTGTAGGGACATCGAAGAAGAAGAGACCATAGAACACCTTCTGTGTGTATGTTCCGCACTAGCAGTCAGAAGGAGTTCCTCTTCAGGTTCTCATTTCTTTGAGAAGCTGTATGATTTAGCGGATATGAACATTCGCAAGTTATTGGGCTTTTTGGAGCGATCTGTATGGCTCAACGGTAAGTGAGTCTAATGGCAGACTGCCACTTAAACGTAATCTAACCTACTATAGATAGAAAAATTTTAAATAAAGTAACGAAAAATTTTTTTTGACAAAGTTTAGTTCTATAGTTCTATAGAACTAAACTTTTGAGACAAATTTTTATAGAAAATTAAAAAAAATATATATTGATAAAATTTTTTAAAACTTAGCATCAAAGACCGCTATATACGTACAATGTTTTTAAAATCATTTAAACCTACATACACATTTTGAAGCGATGACGTTCATAACGGTCGATGCATGAAACAACAACGCGTGTTCACAAAATCATTCACACTTGTTAACAATATTTCCAACAACGTCTGTGTATAATAATGAAACTATTGGTGCATGATTTTGTAACGTCCAGAAATTTGTGAACATAAAGTACAAATGTGCCCTTTATTGCCCTTCATGTTCAGAATCCTTGGTGGTGGCATATTTGTATAGGGTGCGCAAGAAAAAATTACTAATTTGAAAAAACTCCAGAGCGGTGATTTGAGCGGGGAGGGCGTCGAGAGAGGTCGCATCTAGAGGGAGAAGTCCTCAAATTTTTTTCTCTATCAGTTTCCATCATGCTCTGATCTGGGAAGCAACGAATCTTCGCAGTCGAGAGATTCTTTTCTAACGGTCGCTCCCTTATTGCTACGCAACGAGCGTCCCGCGCACACTTGGATTTTATCCTAAGAGAATCGTTCCTGGTCGCAATTGGTTTCTATCGTGGGTTTACTCATTTCGGTAGTGTGCAAGTGTTGCTTAATCCAATGATGAATTTCAACGAACCCTCAGAACTCCGGAAAATATCGAAAGAGTGCGGCAGTCAGTTTCCGCGACATTCAGCTCGCACATACGCAGCTGCTATGGGAATTGCTGACACCACGCTTGGACGAATTCTCCATCAAGACCTTAAATTTTATCTCTATAAATTGGCTTTTCCCGACCTCCTCATCTCGCGGAGGTGACCTCCAGTAGCCGTCACGCTCTATATTTTTGAGTCCATGCGATTTATTTTTATGGGATTATTTGAAAACCATGGTCTATATCGATCGACTTCGGACCATATCACACCTCAAGAACAACATTCGTAACGCCATTGCCAACATACCGATTGACATGCTGCAAAGAGTGAGTGAAAATCGACTTAGTCAGTGTATGCCATTGGGGGTTTCCATTTTCCCTATGTCATTTTCACGATTGGGGAAAATCCTTTTTGAGGATTTTTGGGATGGGGTGGCCCCTCAGATACTTGATCCCTTAAATTAATATCTGGTGCGAACTCTACTGTCAAAAACCTTTCTTACAAATACAAATTTTGCCCATGAACAAACTTCTCACATATCAATGAGTGCAGTCCGATTCAAGTTTAAGCTCAATGATAAAGGACCTCCTTTTTATAGCCGAGTCCGAACGGCGTGCCGCAGTGCGACACCTCTTTGGAGAGAAGTTTAACATGGCATAGTACCTCACAAATGTTGCCAGCATTAGGAGGGGAAAACCACCGCTGAAAATTTCTGATGGTCTCGCCAGGATTCGAACCCAGGCGTTCAGCGTCATTGGCGAACATGCTAACCTCTGCGCTACGGTGGCGACTTAATCAGTGTATGCCATTAGGGGTTACCATTTACCCTATGTCATTTTCATGATTGGGGGAAATCCCTTTTGAGGATTTTTGGGATGGGGTGGCCCCTCAGCTACTTAATCCCTTTAATTAATATCTGGTGCGAACTCTACTGTCGAAAACCTTTCTAACCTTTGCATGTTTCCCAGATCGTGTACATTTGGGGGTTTTGGGGGTAAGGCAACCCTTCAGATAGTGGGGTTAAAATATGTATGCCAAATCGGACTCTACTTTCTGATACCTTTCATTTGATACCCATATTGTCCCAATCGGTAAACAAGTCCGTTTCGATGGAATTTGGGATCGGGCGTTCCCCCCAGATTGCATGGCCCCAAAATTGTTAAACAAATTTGTGTTTTTAAGTTATCATAAGATTTAAAGCGCAGAAATAATATCATGACAAAATTTTCTGAAAAAAAATATACTTTGGTAAAATTTTAAATAAAAAAAAACAACTTTAAGCAATTGTCAACATAAAAAGTGGTTGACAAAATTTTCTATACAAATGCAATATGAAAAAAATGCCTTAAAAAGAATGGTTTTGCCAAAAAATTTTTCTCAGAAACAAATTATTGTGATATAATAATTCATATTTGATTGTAATTCCCATAAGGATTTATAACCCCTATTTTACTTTTTGCACACCCAGAAACATAATTTTTTTTAAATTTTGCCACTTAACCCATTTGCCCTTTACACCTTGCAATTGTTGCATAAATATTTATTTTTAACGCATTTTCGCATTGTTTTACGCAACCACATGGCGTAGGAGATGCATCCACTTTATGCCCTGTTGATTAAATATTTAAACATGGTTTAAATAAATACATTTTGGTCAGTTTAAAACTGACCAGAGTGAGAGAGTTGTATGGAATCCCGCTTCCGTTTATCAAAAGCCGGTTGCCAAATAAAGTGAACTTCAGGGGGAATTTTAAGTTTTAACAGAGTATTCTGTTACTTCATAGGCTTTGTAAGGTAGATGTAATATTTACATTGTCCGCAGAATGCAGGACATTTAAGAAAATAACTTAAATTAATCTTTGGGGGTACTCGTGGTTAAATGAAGTCATTGAAAGTTGTAAAAAAAAACAAATTCTCAAAACTGTTAAGTGGGCTGTGACAACGTGTATTATAATCTTGGCATTAACAAAGAGACTCTTCCAAAGATTTTAACTCGCAAAATAAGCTTTGACGAAATTATTGCATAAATACTTATAGATGGATATGCACCAGCCATATTTCTCAATCCTTCATAGCTTGAGCTGTTGTTTACCACTAAAGAACTTCGACCAAAGGTTTACCACCTCAGATCAGCAGATGTAGGAACCTTATATCAAATCCCTAAGAAGATGATGGAACCTTAAGTCTAACCTTTGAGGAAATGTAGGTATTAATTTATCATTCAATGTATTTATCATTCAATGAGCTGTTGTTTACCACTTAAGAACTTCGACCAAAGGTTTACCAAATCAGCAGATGAAGAAACCTTATATCAAATCCTTAAGCAAATGATGGAATCTTAAGTTTATCCTTTGAGGAAATGTAGGTACCAATTTATCATTCAATGTTACTCCGTTACTTAAGCTGCTTAAAAAAATATGCAAATTTTCAATTTGCCATGAACATTCCATTAAATTAATCAATGAGTGCTGTCGGAGTAAAATGTAAGCTCAATGATAAAGTAAATTATTCATTACAATATAAAACCAGTATCTGAGTTCTAGTGTATAGCGAATCTATACTCTGGGCATGTCGAGAAGAAAACTAGTCGAAAGATTTTAACTCACAGGATTAATGTTTAAAACAAATATTACCAGAACCCTTATAAAAGAGCCTTCAGAGCTCATAGCCACACTTCAATCCATCTAGTTATTACCAGTTTTTATGTATTTCGCAACAAAGTTTTTTCATATCCTCAAAAAAGAAACTTTCAATTTTGTAGAATCAAAAAATATTTGCCTTTCTCGCATATAATACCATCACCAAACGAATTCCGCTCAAAACGTTTGAAATAAGACCAAGCGGCTTAATTAAAAATTGTCATTACGCTAAGCTAATACAAATGGCAAGGCATGGGTGTAGCTAAGAGAACAAGAAATACACAACTATAGCCGTACGTTGTAAAGTTTTGAGTATCTTAGGTTTTATTAAAATTTTATCTGCTCATATGTTTTTGAATGGTGAAAGACACCATATATCATCAAACCCTTCCATTGACACTGTACCATTCAACATTCTTAGCAGCCCTTTCGAATAAAAGTAAAGAACAAACTTTTTATTATTGAAATCTTTTTAATATTAAAAGTGTAAAATTATGAAATGACATGTGCCGCATTCGTATGTTTGTTTACATCAACAACAACAGTGAAAAGCAAAACATGAGACATTGACATCTCTACGTTGGAAAGTGTAATAAACACTATGGGTTTAGGGTGGCATATAAGTATTATTAGCAGTAAAGAAATATTCTTTTCAATTTTAAGATGTAGAATAAACTTGTTCTTCAACTATGAAACAGTCAAAGCAAACAAAAAATTAAAAAAAGTTTTTTGTTTGTGGCAACTATAGTATTGTCGACTATCCTTGAAATCGTTGTTATAATTAAATTTCGAAATAATAAAAAAACGGGATTAAATTAAACTGAAAGTTTTTGGCATAGGACCACGACCGATTAATGTCCATATGGTTTTTTGTCGCAACCATACTATTGTTGTGCGAACCATAGAATTTTTGAGTCGGCATTTACTATGGTTAAGAAAAAGGCTTGATTTACACCAAAGAATAATAAGAAAATTGAAACAGTGGTATTAAAGTGCAACTAAGATCGAAATAAAAGGAAACTGACCATTATGAACGTTTTACAGAGTATTGTTGTCACAACTAAATATAACACTGCTGTCATAATCAAATATTAGTATGCATCAACTATATAGTTGTTGTAAATTTGGAATGATTTTAGACCATACGAAGCTTAATTTGCTCTTCAAGAAATCTTTTTACTGCTAATTCGAACTTTAATACTTTTATATTATTTTTGAATAATTTTCAACCCACAGTGCTCCATCACAGTAAAAGTTTGTTTATTAAAAATGAAATGTAATGAGTAAAAAACAAACGTGTGCTATATGTGACGATTATTACGACTATTAAGAACATTTCGTTAAGTCAATATTTAATTGTAAACAAAAAACAAAATTAAGACACACATTTTCTACGCCTTAGCTCTTCTTAACTCCCTTCCCTTTTTCCTAATAATAATCCCAAACTGTATCTCAATGTTGGAGGCATTTGAAAATCCAATCTAACTCAAACATATCTGCAGATAAAAGACGAATAAAATGCTACAAATGTTGAAGTTATGAAACTTATATTTGGAGTAACATAAAAAAAAACGTCCAAGAAGATGTAGGAGTGAAGACTTTTTCCAAATATTAATAAAAATCATTTTTCTTTATATAGAAAATCATGAAAGTTGATGTTTTGTTTTTCTTTTTTCAAAATAGAACAAACAACAAATGATTATTACTAAAGTTTTTTGGAAGAAGTTTTGAGACTCTGAGGGTAGAAGAAAAATTTCTTTGAACGACCACTAATGTGGATAATAATTCAACTAATAGCCCATATTACTCATCGCATAGTGGAGAAGAGTTTTGTTGCTGTAGTTGGAGCGGATAAGTCATTTGTTTTGCTCTACGATTCTTATCTGTAGCGATCAAAGCAAATAAAAGTTATCTTCGAATGAAGTTTAGATTGCATATAGACGGAACTTCAGGGCATCAAAAGAGTATAAATAAAGCAGAGAAAAGAACTCAAGGGTTATATTATACCTTTGTACATTTTGATTTTTTATGTTGGTAAAAGAATGAAAAAAGTTAAAATATAGACTGGCGCCCAACATGGGAAGCTAAAAACTTTTATATATGATTTATATGACTTTGATGTTATTTTGAAATTCGAAGATACACGGTAATATGTCTAAAAAACTGCTCCAAAACAAAAAGTGCCAAATGGAGATAAAGTTTTATGAAGTCATTTAAAAATTTTGAAGGCATTAACTCTTTTTAGTTTCGTAAATAGGACCTTAAAAATATTTTCGGGTGTATTGATTTTCTGTTCATGAGTAGCTTGAAGTCGGGTTAGGATGATACCAGAGTATTCGCCTGGGCCATATTGTGGTCGATTGTGATTCCTCAATAGCATTACCCTCTCTGATACTGGTAGTATAACGGGCGTCTTCAATGGTTCATTGGTTCATTGTGATTCCTCAATAGCATTGTTTCATTGTAATTCCTCAATAGCATTACCCTCTCTGATATAGGTAGTATAACGGGTGTCTTCAATGATTCCGGCTCATTTCATGAACGCACCTTCTCACACCACTTTGAAGATAGGATGAATGACCTCAATCGATCTGGATTCATTCCTCTTAACTCCTCCAATATCTGAAAGAAAAAAGGTCTCCATAACTTATTCTTACCAAGACTTAATGCCGGACATTGGCAGAGGAAATGAGAACTATCTTCAACGCAGTCAGTTCTCTGACACCAGCGGCAGATTTCATGATAGAGGCAGGTGAATTTTTGTTATCTAGATCGTGGGAAGATTTGCAGCCCCTCTCGCAAGCAAATCTGCGACAACATCAGAAAATTTTCAGCATTGGTTATGACCACCTAATGAGGTGCTTCGCCATGTAAAAACTTCTCCTCCAAGAAGTGTCAGAAGTGTCGGTCTGCGTTATGCCATTCGGACTCAGCTACAATATAAAAAGGAAGCCCCTATCATTGAAATTAAACTTGAATCGGACAGGACTCTTTGATATGTGAGAAATTTGCCCCTGTTCCTTAATTGTATGTTCATGGCCAAATTAGCATTTGCCAACTCCCACCAAATCATTTTTCCATCTTCCCATCTAATTTTGTTTTTTTTTTCTTTCTCCAATAAGATTTACGATTTTCAATATCAAATCTGTTGAAAGGCAAATTGATACATGTATTGCTCTCTTTCACCAGCCAAACCAAGTTTATGTCTACACATGCAAAACTGAAAATGTACTGACAGTTTCAGTCTACCATAAAACTTTAGAAAGATGCCAAAAAATATAGACAAACTTTTAACTACAGAATTATAAACACTTTGCAAATCATATTTGTTGTTTATTATTTTCACATCACTGCAGACAAAACATAGGAGTAGGAGGAAAGGATGAATATGTAGCAAAAACGGCTAAGTAAGTATTGAATTGAAATTCGTCTATCCTCAAGTCAGACAAGAAAAATTTCCTTGGAAATACTCTTTAAACATGATGTCCTTTTCAAAGCATAATCAGATAACCCTTAAATGAAGTGACCAACTTCTCTACTCCCCCTTACTTGGGTGTCTGCTAAGGATGTTATGGCTATGATGCATGACTTACTCACTTACCATGCCTTCGACAATATATACCTAACTGGGCTATGGCAAACTATTAAATAACTAACTGTAAATATCAATAACCGGAAGCTGAAGTTTCTGGAGAAAGACAACACACAGTAGTCGTCAATCCCAAGAATTTAATACCCATTTTGTTTCTTTTTATATTTCTGTACAAACTTGAGTAAACTTTTTGGGGCAACTACTTCTTGTCGTTTTGTTTTGCTGTAGATACTGGCCATACTTTTGAGGTTTAACCATTTCTTAGACTGAATGTACACAATGGAAGGGTAAGTAGTTAGAATGTTTGTCTTTTCTTGGGGAGATTTTGGTCGTTTGTTTATTTATTTATTTATTTGTGGGCTTGTAAACATATAAAATTCTTTAAATAAGTAATAAAATCAAAATAACAAAAATTAATTTGTTTTACAACAAAATATACCATATTGATAGTAGAACTACAGCAAAAGGCATATTTAAGAGTTTACGAATGACCCTTCAGGCCATTTGAGGGGGGAAATTTTACTATACAAACTAGAAATGAGAAATCATTGATCCTTTGTGGGTAAAGGAGGAGAAATGGCACAAGAATGAAACTTGATATAAAGAAGACGACAAGAAGTATCTATTGTTTATAGGTAGGAAGGCCACCGTAGCGCAGAGGTTTGCATGTCCGCCTATGACGCTGGGTTCGAATCCTGGCGAGAACATCAGAAAAAGTTTTTCAGCATTGGTTATCCCCTCCGAATGCTAACGACATTTGAGAAGTCCGTTCGAACTCGGCTATAGGGAGGGCCCTTATGCTTGAACGTGAATCGGACAGGATTCATTGATATGTGGGAAGTTTGCCCCTATTCCTTAACGGTAGATCATCTATGTTACGGTTCGAACATTCGTCCCATAGTTGTTTCGTATGCTCGCAAACTGCTGTTGAGTTCCATCTGTTAAACCAAGTTTCCTTATAACGTAACTGGAGCTCGTAGTAGACTTGTGATAGAGGCAGGAGAATTTCTGTTATCAAATATGGCTGCAAATTTAATAATTTGAAGCAGATACAAAAACAACCCTTAGTGAATCCCTCATCCATTCTTCTCCAAAACTTTGATTAGAAGATACATATAAGCATTTTAATTAATTTTTCGGTAAAATCCAAATGATAATTGTGGATCCTGAATTTAGTCATCGGTGATAGTAAAATGAAAGGTAACAAATATAACAGGAGATTCAAGCATTTTAAGTTTTTAATATGGTAAAAATCCATTTTTTTTCCAAAACTTTGTTTAGGAGATACAAACATTTAAAGCTTTTATATCGTCAAAATCTAATACAATAGATAATATACAAATATACAAACATTTTAAGTCAATGGCCAATATTATGTACAGCGGTCAAAAAAAGTATTCATCATTAGCAAAATTGATAATAAATTCACTTATTTTGGGTAATTGAAGAAAATTTAAAGTAAACAAATAATGCAGTTTTATGCAATAGTTTATTTTTCGTAATATGTTTTAAAATAAATTCAAAAAATAAATTTAATTAGCGCAAAAAATGCAATTTTATATAATAACACCAAAAACAGAACAAAAAAAGTATTCATCATTGATGTGCTATCATCAAAGTCAAATTCAAATATTATTTGGGAATCCCCCTTTTCTGTTTTATTTAGTAAAGGAGGCTTTGCCCTTGACAGCAAATATTTAATTTCATTGAAAATATAGTTTTTGTCAAAATGGGTCGTAAGCAAAACGAGGTTTCTTATGAGGTAAAAGTTTTGATAATAAAACACAACAGGAGTGGTTTAACTCAAAAAACTATCAGTGAAATATTAAATAGACCACGATCTACTATACAATCCATCATCAGAAAGTGGACAGAAACGAAAACTGTTGACAATAAACCAAGATCTGGTCGACCAAAAGCACTTTCAGTTGGAGATGTGCGTTGGCTAGTGCGGCAAGTTCAGAAAACTCCGAAGACAAATGCGACCATTCTTCGTAAAAGCACTATGGAATATTTAGGGAAGGAAGTTACTACACAAACAATTCGAAATACACTCAAAAGGCATAGTTACAGAGGAAGAACTGCACGTAAGAAGCCCTTTATAAATAAAATAAACCGAGTGAAAAGGCTAAACTTCGCAAAAATGTAGTAAAACAGCCCGAATCATTTTGGAAAACAGTCATTTTTGCAGACGAGAGCAAGTTTAATCTTTTTGGGTGCGATGGAAAGGTCATAGTGTACAGAAAACCAAATACAGAGCTTGAAGAACGAAACACAGTTGCTACTGTAAAACATGGTGGAGGTGGTTTAATGGTTTGGGGGTGTATGGCGGCTTCAGGAGCGGGAAATCTTGAAATTATTAATGGAGTAATGGATCATAAGTATTACATTGACATTTTAAAGAGGAATTTAAAAGATAGTGCTGTAAAACTTGGGCTTGGTAATAACTTTCAATATTATCAAGATAATGACCCCAAACATTCTGCTTTAAATACCAAGATGTGGATGCTGTATAACTGCCCCAAAGTCATTAAAACTCCTCCTCAAAGTCCCGACTTGAACCCAATTGAACATCTTTGGGAACATCTCGAACGCAAATTGAGAACGCGCAATTTTTCGAGCAAGAGTCAAATGCAACAGGTGATAATGGAGGAATGGACTAATATAGACCAAAATATAACCGCTAAATTAGTCCAATCGATGTCAAACCGTTTAAAAGAAGTTATAAGACGCGGTGGTCGAATAACAAAGTATTAATTTTTTTAAATTATGTTATTTATTTTTTTGTTTTTTTGCAATGATGAATACTTTTTTTGTTTAATTTTTTGTGTTCAGCTGTAAAATGGCCCTTTTTGTTCCAATAAATACTATTTTTTTCTTTAAAAACAATGAAATTGTGTACATATATATCACACAAGCACTACTGCATCATTAGTTTAATATGTTTTTATTCCAATTGTCTTTTGTAGACTTATTAAAAAAAAAAACATTGAATGATGAATACTTTTTTTGACCGCTGTATGTCGAATTTGAATATTCGACTACGATTGCCGAGAATTCGTGGTGTTATTTTGTCAGTATTATGAACAAAATCGAGGTGATTGTTTTCTTGACCGATGAGCTACAAACAAGCATCATATATTACAAAAACCAGACAACTCGATTTTGCACATAATGCCAACGAAATATTTACTTCAATTTTCAGCTGTCGAAGTCGAAAATTCGACTACGACATACATAATAGGGGTGAATATGTCGAAGAAAACTAACGGATCAATTCTTATCCATAATCCAGTTACTGAAATAGAAGCATTTGAAGTTACTATATCGGTAAAATTTAAAGGATAATTTTGAATCAAGATTTTTACGGTGATAGCTACGAGAAATAAGAAAGGTATCATGAGATTTAAGCACTTTAAGTTGATATTGCATCAAAAATCAAATGAATTCATTATTCTTTAAATTACTTATTAAGCGTTACAAGCATTTTAAGATATTTTGGTAAAATTTAAAGAATAATAATGGAACCAGGTTCCGTCGTCTGTAATTAGCACATGTAATATATGTTACAAATTTCACTTCGAAGTTGACAGCCGTTTCCACTTTTAATTCACCAAAAGTTTATATAATTCCATTAGGAATCATTTACTTTTATACCCACTATAAAAGGATGCGGGAACACCGATCCTGCCATTTAATTTTCAACACTCCGCAAAAATAATCCTTGACATCATAAACTAAATATGTTGACGTTGGATATCTTTTTAGTCATCTACCGAAAAGCGTTCAAATAAAGCTTTTCGCTTTAAATTTTGTGCATATATTTCTTATTGGTGTACATCGTTGACTACAACCGTAATTCAGGTGCTCTCTTTTCCAAATCCTGGCGCTCGATAAATGCCATTAGACATTTTTAGTCCATTGGGATCAGCGCTACGGTGTCAAGCAATTTTGACTCGACTTCGGTATAATTGCTCGACTTGGGGCACTCATATAAGTTTTTATACCCACCACCATAGAATGGCGGTACGCAAATCACGTCATTTCCGTTTTAAGCTTCGAAATATTTATCTTTGACCCTATAAAGTATATACGAGTATATTCAGAACATTCTAAGTTAATCTAGCCATATTCGTCCATCCGTTCAACAGACGTTCGAACGAAGGAGGGTACACTTATGAAATTTTCCCTAGATACTTTTTGCTGATGAAGGTCATTCACTGTTCCACATTGGACATATTGATTCAGATTGATTTTAGTTTATACTAAAACCTTTCCCTTTCCAGATACAGTTGCAAGTTTTTCATATATATATATATATCTTAAAAAAATATGTAGTGAAATTTTTGCAAGAAAAATTAAACAATTTTTGGACAGAAAATTAATGTAATTTTTTACAAATATGGAGTTTTGATAAAATTTGTTTCCAAACACATAATTTATTTGAAGATTTTTCTTAAGGCAAAATTTTTAGGCAATTTTTCTTTTTAATTTCCAATAAAATCTTTTTTAGTGATAAAATTTTAGCAAAATTCTAAAACAAAATTTCAGGATATTTTTAAAGACAGTAACCCAAAGAAAACTTCATTTAATATTTCTTTAAACACATCAAACATTTTCTCTAAAAACAATATTTCGATAAAATTAGCTCAAAGAAAAAAAAATCCCTTAAAGGTTGACTGTTTGGTATTGTGCACTCCCTTATGCATTCTATATACGAAATAATAATAATATGTAAGATAAATAATTTAAATAAAAAACAGAAGGATTTCGAGCTTCAACTAAAAAACAGCAAAATTGAATATACAAATCGAGTATTAAAATATAGACATTGTATTATTAAAAATTTCTAAAATTTATTTGTCCAAAGTCGAGGTTGTTTTTCCGTCTCCGCAGACCTGATTGTGATACCACAGTAGGGACAGACCAGGCCTTTGGTGGAAATTATATATAAAGTAACCAATTCAGGCATTTTTAAGATCCCTATAATTTTGTTTGAATTTTTATCAACTTTGATATCGGTTTTGTATCATTTTGTTGGTCATTAAACCAAACAATAGCAATATCTTCGTCTTGCTTACATCTCCTTTGAATATGGCTAATATTTCAATTTAAGTTTTTTTTTTTACTTTTTTCATTATTTATAATTTCTCTCGTTTTTTATGTATCAACAAAGAGCAAGGGAAAGTTATCCCCGTGGCTCATCTTTTTCATTATCCTTAAAACATAAATAAATGTCAAAAAATGCAGATTACTTATTAACCCCTATGGCGCAGCTATTATTCATTAATATGCTCTTGTTGGTTGTTCTTGTTTTCGTTGTTGTTGCTGTAGCTCGCTGCTTATTGTCTACATACAAAGTATCATTGAGGAACATTTACCTCACACCAGACAATGATTACCTACCAACTTCCCGTTACCCAACACCCTCAGACACACAAAATAAAATCTCCCGCCTATACCAAATAAAAAAACAAAAATTCTCAATACATACTTCCTCCCCCCTACTACTAGTACTACTTAAGGATCGGCCTCATCAGTTCCTTTGCCTTGGCATTTGAATATTTTAATATTTTTCATTCGTTTGGTATGACGTTGTTGCATAGACGGCAAAATTGAGCTACAAAAAAATTTATTAGCGCTTTGGCAATATTGTCTCGTATAAATTTTGTAATATTTTTGAATTTTTTTTTTTTGGTGCTGTTTGTAAGGCAGCTTCTTCATGTACCTTGTCATCCAAAGCCAAAGAGGGCATATCCTTGGAGGCAAAGGCTCAATATTATAATTTTATACATTATATTCGACGTTCACCTTAAGCTTGTAAATACGTTTGGATGTTTCAATTTAACCTTACGTTTGGCCCATCCCCCCACAGCATCAACTTCAGCAACTTATTGTCCTTGTCCCAGCATGCAGGAGGCTACAACTCACCAAGGCGTTACAAATGAAGTGCAGAACTTGGGGAATTTTGAAAACAGCCAAGGGATACCCAAAAATGTGCAAAGAAAAAGCGAGGCGAAAGAATTACAAAATAAAAATTGAATACTAATCCATGAATATAGATGATTATTATCTATGGTCTAGCTGGCTATACAGTTTCTGGCTAAGGATATAATGAATGAATATTTGGAAATTATAGGGGGCGAATTTCTATTGTGAGTGGGTATATTTTTGGTTAGGAACGTTGAGGGAAAACTGCAGCAATGTGTGGCTATAAAATGTGAAACACGTAATAAAGACAGTGGGTGTTTTTTTTTCCTTTCCTAATACTCTCAACCTTTGAATTTGAGAAAGAGAGGTGGAATATGGTTTTTACTTAACATTTTGTGTGATTATAAATAAATGAGAGAACAAAACTGAAATTGTTATTTTTTTAACTGGTTCTCTATTTCTGGTTATAAAAGATAAATTGAGAAATTATAAAGAAACGTTTAAAAAGGCGATATGAGGTTTAAAATGAAGGGAGGGATAATTATCTGTGCAATGTTTATAGACAAACATCTAGGCCCAAAGAGTAGTTTTTGGAAGGTGGACTCTATTAGAGAAAATTGAATGCAATCTGAATCTTAGTTTGGTTTATTGAGTCTCATCAAAGTAACATTCAAACTATTTGCTTCGTTCGGGTTTTTAAATGCACCTAAGCCTCGTCCAAAAGCTTGGAAGCTTTTTAAATTTGAATCATAGCTAAATAATGAAATATGAAAGATGGCCAATTTTTCTATTTTTTAGGAAAACTTTCTTTTGGTGTAAGATTTTTTTCTTAATTTTAAGGAACATTTATCCTTACTGTTAGTATAAGATATAATTAACTTTGCAATTTTTTACTAAAGACAAAATGTTAAAATAGGGACAGAGGTTGGAAAATTGACTTTGTGAACCCGCAAAACACTGCAAGTATATTGATTTTTCTTCTGTCGTCCTAGTCTACTCTTGTCTCTGATATCTTATTAACCCGTCAACTATTCCTAGATCCATCTCTAAAAATCTGGTTGCTTTAACTGCATATGAACGGATGCACCTGCAGGCCGATTCGTTGGTTTCGCTGGGTATCTAAATAAGTGATTGGTGTCATAGGGTGTAGGGTGCCGCACAGATGAACTCGTAACCTTGAACGATACGAGTTCATCTGTTACATGATCCGGTTCTCAGTTGAGCCAGAGTAGTTCTGTTTCTTCTGGGCAGGTCTTTCTCGTCATCGGCAATACCAGTGGTCTGATAACATATCAACAGCGCTTCAAAGCCTTCTAATAGAAGGACCGTATGACTTCTTAAATGAACCTTCCAAGAGGCCTACCTTGCATTTTCACTACATGTGTGTGTCTTTTGAAATTTTGATGTTTCTTTGCGCTGATTCTGTCCTTCTTAAGGCCATGCATTTATCGTGAAAATCGTGCTAACCTGGCAATGCCACTCAATATTAAAACGATACAAACATGGGATTCGAAAACCAGACCTCGCAGATTGTACAATTCTGGTAGTAAATGTGATGAGTGGACTGTATTGGATGCTTCCAGAACCGTAACAATTTACCATTGAAAGTACAGAAGAAGAAGAAAAAAGGCAAGGTTTCAGTTTGCTAATGTGGAACAGTTTATTAGCGATTTCTTTGCTTACCGCCTCCTAACGATGATGCTGCACAAGTGAAGTTAGTTGAGGCTAAGCAAAAGCGCGAAAGACGCCCTTTTGATTTAGTAAAGTATTTCAGCCGTATAGATAATGTTAGAAAGAGACAAAAAGGGGGTTTAGTACGTACTAGTTAGTAATCAATTCGTTGCGATACATATTAGGATGAAAGCGTTGCCAATCTTATATTAATTAACGTTAAAGAAAATTCAAATGGTTAAATTCAATATAATTCATTTGCCTTATTCTAAAGATGTTTATGACTTATATAAAAATGACTGCAAAAATGTTGTTGAAGTTGCTTCAACATGCCGGCCGCCTTGCAACACTGCAAAATCAGTAGTGACAAGCACCTGAGATGACCCAGCCAAAGATGGTACTCTGTACTAGTGGCATATTGGAAGACGATTGGATTAGGCCAGCTCGTAAAACTTTGGATAGTTGATCATTCGCCACAATGATTTCAATATTCGATGGGTGAAAAAAATGTGGGTCTGCCAGGTCGGTTAGATGGTCATACAACGCTTTAAGTTTTGGCTCATTAGTGGCTTTTGGTAGCACGGTGTGAAATTGAGATTTTACTAAACCATGAATCTGAATTTTTATTAAAGGGTCATGATACGATTCCAGATTTAAGCAGCAATACTCTTTGCCATCTCGCTTAGTAGTGCGAACATTAAGGCGTTCGACCAATTCTTTCAAAACCACGGTCTGAGCTTCTCCAGAGCTAAGCAGCAATCGCGCTTTTTTTGGACCAGTAGATGTCACGATCCGAGCAAGAGCAGTAGGAAGGAAAACGTGCATTGTTGGACGTCGGCTCAAACGCTCATTTAAGTGTTTCTGACGGCTAGAGGCTACAGGTGTTTCCCGAAGAGCTGAATCGCTTCTTCCGTTTCCTTTCGTCTTAAAATGGGCATTCCGATTTTGTTGTTTGGTTCCAGAGGATTTGTCGTCGGTATGAACCATAGTGTGGTGATTTTGTTGGCATACCATGCACTTTTGCCTGGATGGGCACCAGCTTCGTGTATGTGCAGTGCATAGGCAATTGAAACAAAAGCCTTTTTCTCTTATGACCTTCCGTCGTTCCGAGACAGGCATACGTTGAAATTTGGGACAATGTTTTAGGAAATGTCTTTCCTCGCAGATACGACACTTTGGTGTGCTAGATGTTGAGCTGAAATGTAGGATTTGGTATATTTAATGTGTGAACGGATTTGGAGAAATTTGACAACTAAGCTTTTGGAAGGATACACAGTTTAACCAAGGGTCGAACAATTGTACCCCTCTGTGTGCGTATTTCCGCCACACGAACCTTTGAATCTTGCCCAGTAAATACTTTGATAACTCTACCTAAGCACCATTCAGTAGGGGGTAAATTGTCTTCCTTGACCACAACGAAGTCATCCTTTTCTAAATTTTGTTGAGATGATTTCCATTTATATCTTCTTTGTAGTTCACAAACATATTCGTTTTTCCACCGTTTAGAAAACATTATTTGCAAAGATTTCAGTCTTTGCCAGCGATTCATCAAAGAGAGATTGTCTGAATACTCTTCAGGGATCGCCATAAGCGCTGCTCCTCTTATGAAATGGCCAGGGGTTAAAGGAATAAGATCAGTCGGGTCCTCGCTTATTGGTGACAATGGTCTGGAATTAAGCACACTTTCTATCCTGACCAACAGTGTGGAAAATTCCTCATAAGTAAATTTGAGATTGGAGGCAACTTTCCGTAAATGAGCCTTCATGCTCTTTACAGCTGCCTCCCACAGGCCACCCATATGTGGAGCATGGGGTGGAATGAAATGCCAGGAAAACCCGTACATTCCGTACTTCTCTGCAACCGATTTCTCGGCCTTTCTGAGGAACTCCTTGTATTCCCTTAAGAGAGATCTACTTGCTCCAATGAAATTGGTACCATTGTCTGAGAAGACTTTTTTAGGAAACCCCCGTCGTCCTACGAAACGATTAAAGGTGGAAAGAAAGGCCTCAGTGGAAAGGTCTGAACAGGCCTCCAAGTGAATAGCCCTGGTCGATAGGCAGACAAATATAGCAGCGTATCCCTTTTGCAATTTCGCATTTCGCAATTTGGAAGTTTTCAATTCAAACGGACCTGCAAAATCAAGTCCAGTGTGCGTAAAAGGCAAAGAGAATGTGCATCTTTCAGCCGGTAATGCAGCCATAATTTGGTTTCTCACTCGATGTTTATAAACGGTACAGATTTTGCAACTCCTGACACAATGACGTACAGCGCTCTTTAGGCGAATGATGTAGAACTCCTGTCGAATAGCACGCAACATGGTTTGATGCTCCGCATGTAAAAGAATCTTATGTGTATAATCAATAAACAGCTTGCAAAACCTGGAATTCTGTGGCACTATGATGGGAAATCTTTCGTTAAAGCTTAAGTCCGAGTTTGCCAAGCGGCCATTTACTCGCAGCAGACCATGTTCGTCGAGAAATGGATTTAAAGTCAATAACCTACTTTTGCAATTAATAGGTTGGTGGGACTCAAGGGCCTGGTATTCGGCAGAAAAGTATGAAATCTGTGCAAGTCTTACTAATCGAAATTTTGTAGAAATAATCTCCTGCGGAGAAATGAATACATTTTCTGTTTCCGGGAAGTTCCTTTTTTGACATCTCCTTGCAAATCGCAGCATGAAACAGATTACCCGTAGAGCCCGATCGAGAGATGAGAACCGTTCCAGTATATCGTCAATCACTTGTGTTTGGCAGGTAATAACCTTTTTCTCGATAAAAGCCTCTTTGTAGGTCATTTGCTTAGGCCAAAACTCAGATGGTTTGACGAGCCACTGTGGTCCATGCCACCATAAATGATTTGCGTCTAGTTCTGACGCAGTACATCCACGAGTACCAATGTCGGAAGGGTTATCCTTGGTTGGAACGTATCTCCAGTTGACATTTCCAACGTTTTCTAGTATCTCGGAAACTTTATTGGCAACAAAGGTTTTCCAGTAAAATGGAGGTTTTTGTAGCCAGGATAATGTAATGGTAGAATCTGACCACAGATATATTTCTGAAACAGTGAAGCTTAAATGTTGACGAACTGATTTCAACAATTTTGATAGCAGTGTAGCTCCACATAATTCCAGCCTGGGAAGACTGACAGTTTTCAACGGTGCCACTTTGCTTTTGGAAACTAACAGAAACGATGTTGTAGCGCTATCCGAAATAGTTGATACAATGTACAAACAGGCGCAGTATGCTTTCTCAGAAGCGTCACAGAAGCCATGAATTTGAATCCTTGCCTCTGGGGCGTAATGGATCCACCGAGGAATTTTAATATTCTCAATTTCATTGAAATTTGAAAGAAACATATTCCACTTTTCCAAGGAGTGTGGTTTGACTTCCTCATCCCAGTTCGTGCCGTCAATCCAAAGCTGTTGCATGAGAATTTTGGCCAATACAATTATCGGGGTTAACCAACCAGCTGGATCGAATAGTTTAGCAACTATAGACAATATTTTCCGTTTAGTAATCGGAGTAGACGGAATGGAAATGTTGGTGACTTTGTAATAAAATTGATCAGACATAGCATTCCATCGAATGCCTAATGTTTTGGTATCGCTTGTTTCTTCGATTTTCAAAAAATCTTCTGTAAGAAGGTCTTCCGGGGGCAAGTGTTGAAGAATTTTAGAGTGATTAGCCGTCATTTTTTTTAGAGGGAAACCCGCAGAATTTAACAAGTCAATAAGTTCCAAGACGTGTGATCGGGCTTCCGTTATTGTGTGTCCACCCGAAAGAATGTCGTCCACATAGATTTGGGTTCGTAGAATGGATGCAGCCGTTGGGTGGGTATTCTTTCCATCTTCACTCAATTGCAACAGTGTGCGTATAGCCAGATATGGTGCACAGTTCACACCGAATGTGACAGTTTTTAACCAGAAATCATCAACCCCTTCACTAGTCGAGTTACGAAACAGTATCTTTTGATAGGGTCTGTCCTCTTCGTGAATCAGAATTTGGCGGTACATCTTTTCAATGTCGCCATTAAACACATACTTAAAAAATCGCCAGCGCAATATAACGTTCATTAGATCGTTTTGAAGAGTGGGGCCTGTATGTAGCATGTCGTTCAATGAAACTCCTGTAGAAGTTTTTTTGGATGCGTTAAATACCACTCTTAATTTGGTGGAGACGCTTTCAGATCTAACCACAGCATGGTGCGGTAGATAAAAAGAAGAGTAGCGATTGTTCTCACATATTTCCATTGATGGCGCGATTTCCATGTGATCAAGCTTTAAATATTCAGATAATACCCTTTTGTATTCTTTGGCAAGTTCAGGAGAATGTCCAAGAGTTTTCTCCATACGAAAGAATTGTCCCATAGCAATACGTCGCGAAGATCCGAGTACTCTATCAGGCGGTAAATCCTGTCGGAATGGCAGGCGGACCCTGTATCTCCCATCAGGCAGACGATCAGTTGTCTTTCGGAAAAATTCTTCGCACCGGGCATCACTTTCAGAAAGAGGTTTTGCAATTGGAACTTCCTCTATTTCCCAGAACTTTCGAATGTCGTCATTTAGAGTATCAGTGGATACCACCCAGGAAGCAAATGTTGTAACAGAGCGTGGTCTTGGTGGTCCACTTATCAGCCACCCAAATTCCGTTTCCTGTGCCAAAAGACTTCCAGAAACATTCTTTTGAACACCAGATTTAATGATATACGGTAAAATATCGCTTCCAAGCAACATATCTATGGGGCCAGGCTTAAAGAAGTTTGGATCTGCCAATTCCAGGCGATTTAACGCCGACCAATCAGAAATTTGGGTGGGAGCACCTGGCATTAAATGCTTCAGATTGGAAATAACAATGGCCGAGGTGCGTAATTTGAAGTCAGACTTTCGGGACTGCAGAGTAACATCACACAGTTTAGATGAGTTTTCCAGAACGGTTCCTCCTAACCCAGATATTCGAGTTAACGACTTTTTAGTGGGGATTGAAAGTTGTCTAACAATTCGACTTGAAATAAAGGACTCCTGAGAGCCTTGATCAACAAATACCCGAATGGCAAACAATGTTCCCAAGTGCTCGATGTTCACTAAGGCGGTAGGTAAAACCGTTTCTTGTCCGGAGTTTGCAAAATTAGATTGGACATTCGATACATCATCATAGGCGGCATAGGAAGTAGATGGCTCATCCTCATATTGTGCATCGACGTGAAATGAGGATGATTCATGTTGGTTGTTTTGTGAGCTGTTTCCGGTTGTTCCACTTGTATGTCTTGCACCTGAATTCCTATTTCCGGCGGGGCCAGTGGGATCCGGGTGTAGCATAGTATGATGTGATTGCTGACAAGTCTGGCACAACTTTTCGCTTTGGCAATTCTGAGCCTGATGTCCGTAGGAGAGACAGTTCTCACAAATCTTGTTGGTAGAAACAAACTTTTTCTTCTTACCCAGTGGCCAAGCCTTAAATTGTGGACAGCCCCTCAAAGAATGGTTCTGTCGACAAATTTTGCATGGGCGATAATTCGAATCCGACTTCGTGTGAAAATTCTGAGATTTGTGAGCAGATTGAGAAGAATTCGTCGGTCTCTTCATATCGGAAATTGACTCTAACATGTCTAACCTTTTCGCGATAAAATCATCCAGTTGACTCCAACTTGGCATTGATTTGTGGTCATCTATTGAATTCTCCCAAGCAGTAAGTGTTTCGTCCGGCAGCCTGGACGACACCCAGAAAACAAGAAAAGGGTCCCATGATAAAACAGATAAACCGTAGGACCTTAGAACAGTCAGACAGTTGTTAACTGTGAATTGTAAGTTCCTCAAAGCCTTCCCTTTCTCTGAGGATACGTGTTCAGTTTCGAAAATTCTCCTAAGTTGGTAATTTATCAGAATGCGTCTATTTTCATAACGCGATCGCAGAGCCTCCCAAGCCAACTTGAAATTTTCATCAGTGAGCGCAAACTGTTTCACGATCTGATTTGCCTCCCCACGCGTCTTTGACCGAAGGTGGAATAGCTTCTGCGCAGGAGACAATTTGGGGTGTTTGGCATAAATTGCCGTAAACATGTCCCTGAAACTCGGCCACTTATCGTAGCCACCACTAAAAAATTCAGTGTCGCATGGCGGGACTTTTACAACGAAACCCCCATCTTCCGTAGCCCTAGTCTCTGTTTCCTCCTTCGCCTTAGACTTCTCCAGCTTCTGCCTCTCAATTTGAACCAAATCAAGAATAGCCGCCTTACAGGCCTTGTATGCCCTACAAGATTCAGAGAACTTCGAGTGAATCGCATTGCGCACCTCTTGAGTGTACTCAGGTTTTTCAGACGTCATCTCCGTCTCATAAACCTGTGTCAGTTGACGCCAACGTCGCTCCAAGTCATCTAGTTCGACCTGCAAACTAGATGCAGTATGATCCTCAATGGGAATTCCAGAAAAATTGGCGCAAAAAGTGACCACTTGGTCCGAAAAAAAGATAAACCTCTGGGAACTCATCTTCAGCTGAATGTGAGAAGCGACGAAATACCAAACAAACTACAAAATTTGAGAGTATAACAAATAATGGCCTATTCAAATAACCTCAAATGGTACCTTTATCAGTGAAATAAAAGGGTAATATATAGACCTCTACTCGAACTCAACACAGATTGCTCTTCGAAAACCGCCGAAGACAACTCAGGTCCAATAACAAAACATCAATTACCAATCGCGATCATAGGAATTCCGTACCAACGTGAATATAGTACAAAATTCAACTTGGTCAAATATATCCGGTTACAGGTCTTAACGGATGATCCTAAAACGCAGTGAACCAATTAAAACCCCAGCACGGAACTTGTGTATACTGGTCTCCTTCGAAATATGGTCACTCTCTTTCTCCCAGTCACTAAGCCATTCGTGATAAAATGATTCTGAGAAAAAAAAAATTCCACCAAACGTCTTGGGACTTCCTCCTGAGCTCTTCTTCCAGAAAGGAACTCTGAATAGTAACGCGTGCGTGCTATGGACTTCTTCTACCCCGATTCAACGTGCTCTCCTCCTCAGCGGCGGAGCGATTAATCCCAAAGTTCAGTGCTAATATTTCCGGTTCACCGTACTAAGTCTCTTATCTCCGAAATAGATAAATAAACCAAAGTTCTATGGCTCCTAAGGTGTCAATTGGTAATTCATATGAAATATAGTATGTCAAGTGTCACCTATATCCCAAGCCAGGACATATAAGGTGTAATGTAAAAATACAGGTGAGAGATGGGTTCAGTCCCATACAATTCATTCAGGTAAGCAATATGGTAAATAAATTCATGCGCTTAGATTGAAAATAATCGACTGGAGGTAAATAGGAAAAAAATTAAGGTAGCATAATGGGTTCAATACAAATAAGGGTTCCAATGTTGCGGTACTCTCTAATAAGCTGTTTATTTAGAAAATAACCATTTTATGGTTTCATGGCGAGAAATTGGGTAAGTGGGTAACAGAGTAATCGTTTCCTGGGATAATATATATGTATGTGCATTGACGTGGATTGTCCTTTATTATTCGATATATGACCTACATATATTCTCATCCCAAAGTATAGGTGAGTCAATATAAGCATCAAATATTATATTCAAGTATTGATGTCAAACTTCATCAAGATAACTTCATAACCTGATGTGCATATATCTCTAAAATTTAATTCGTGTTTAATTTCTTTCCTCCTCATGTATGAAATTTGTAGGAGCATCGTAGCCATCTGTCTACACATAACAATACATGTTTCATCTTCCAACCGGTGTATTATTGACAAATTCGTTTTAATTCAATTCCCGGCTGTGATTGGCCACTTGTCATACATGACACCTGTTGGACACTTTCAATTTTAAATATACAATCTCCTTTTGACTTCCAGATAATTTCGTGAATTCTTCGTTACATCCAGATTTTTATTTAGAAAATGTAGCGTTTTTTGGCAATATCGCGTGTTTTTCAGGGACTGAAAGCCAACCACTATTTAAATTGATTTTCTCATAGGAATTTATAAAATTTTGTCAATGAAACTTACGTGAAACCATTGTTTCAATGAAAATAGAAAATTGTCATGATAAAAGGTAAGGTTCAAGGAAAAGTAGCAACATTCATAAAACAGCTTTTCTATGAAGAATGAAATTTCAGTAGTGACTTCACAAACGGCCCTCGTATGTATACTTTGTAACATGAATGCACTCACCGCTAACCTTCTCTCCCCCTTTTGCAAATCATACCGGTTTCTTGTCTGACTTAGCCGCTAATACTCCATGTGTCTCCAATTTCCAACAAATTCTATGATGTATTTGGGGCTTTTTCCCTTTCGTTTCTAGCACATGGAATTCAATTATTCAATGGATGCTAATCGATGTTAAGGCACAATTTTTCTTTTTTCTTTTCTTTAAACCGGAAACTTCCTTGCTTTTTACACACGCTTTAATTTCAGTAAGAACAAACTTGTCTAATTAGATTTTGCCACAACTATGTTTTAAACTTTCTATACACTTTCAACTTTATTTCCGTTCACCTCAATAGTTTTCTAATTAGAATCTTCCACATTTCTATTACGAAAAAGTTTTTGTTTTTCTCTTTTCTAAAGATTATTTCTTCATATTCATACACCATCCATGCAGCCTCGCTTCAAAAACTAAATGAGGAATCGCCTCTCATTGGTCTTCTAGCAGCCTGAATGTATTCGTCTGCAGATCAGCACGGCTCTGTACGTATAAGAGATGAGTTTGGCTTTATGTATTTGCAGTGGAGTGGAAGAAGTCTCAATCTAAGAGAGTCAGTAATGGAAAGTTAGAGGTCTCAACCGTAGTCGCATAGGATTGGGAGCCTGTTAGTTAAGCCAGTGTGAAATGACAAATCCAATGGCAAAGGGAAGAGCGTCCGTGATGAGATTTCGTTTCTACCTCTTCCTCTGTACGTAGAGAATTATGTATGCCAGCAGCGGCGTGGGCGTGAAGTGCAACAAAATTTATATATTCGAGAATTACGAGTATATCAGTATAAGTAAAAAAAAAAAAAAAAAAAAAAAAAAAAAAAAATTGTGTCTCTTTGCGATCACTTATGTATAACAAAAGTGTGCAAATTACACCAGTGCTATTAGAGTATTACTCTCTAATCTGCAATTTCTTGTTGTTGCAAAGACAGATTGGAATGACAGCAACTTAGATAACAGTCGTACTCTTAAGTTCTGGGTTAGAAAACAGCAATGCAAATACACACTTTATGTCTATTTATTCCTATAGTCTCATAAAATTAAATGCTCTGAAGATTATCTTAAGCTCGTGAAGCAAGATTCGATCGTTCATATATTTTTGCTCGTGAAGCAATATTAAATCTTTATATAGTCTGCTTGTGAAGCAAGATTCGATTTCCATATATTTTTTGCTCGTGAAGCAAAATTAGTTTCCGAAGGTATCATCAAGAAACTCTTTTGACAAGAGCATTGAGAATTATTCATGTGGACTATGTGCGCCTTTTTTGGGTTTCAACAGTACAAAAGACAGTTTTTTATTTTTGGACTTTCATGTCATGTAACATTCAAATTTAATCGCCAAATCCCTATCCGTTCACACATTAATAAATCCTACGTACCTTTTTCCCATTGTCTTCTATGGAAGTTATAGAATAATTTGTTTTTAAACTAGAGCGGTGGACGTGATCCCAGCTAGCTTTATAGATTCACTTGTTCTTTCCAGGTTCGATGGACCATGTACAATTCTGGTAGTAAATGTGATGAGTGGACTGTATTGGATGCTTCCAGAACCGTAACAATTTACCATTGAAAGTACAGAAGAAGAAGAAAAAAGGCAAGGTTTCAGTTTGCTAATGTGGAACAGTTTATTAGCGATTTCTTTGCTTACCGCCTCCTAACGATGATGCTGCACAAGTGAAGTTAGTTGAGGCTAAGCAAAAGCGCGAAAGACGCCCTTTTGATTTAGTAAAGTATTTCAGCCGTATAGATAATGTTAGAAAGAGACAAAAAGGGGGTTTAGTACGTACTAGTTAGTAATCAATTCGTTGCGATACATATTAGGATGAAAGCGTTGCCAATCTTATATTAATTAACGTTAAAGAAAATTCAAATGGTTAAATTCAATATAATTCATTTGCCTTATTCTAAAGATGTTTATGACTTATATAAAAATGACTGCAAAAATGTTGTTGAAGTTGCTTCAACACAGATGCAAATAGGAATGATATCAGGCCTCGAAGTCGCCGCCTTTTCCCGCTTGGATGGATAATGGGCACACCTCGGTATGATGAGATCGCACTAGTTACTGCATATTGGTAGATATCCTGCATACCTACCTTGTATGAGACAGTTGTGAGCGGAACAATGAGGTATTGGCGGAGCGCGTTCTTAAACATTCAGATTTTCTTCTTCTTGTTTCTGGAAGGGAGGGTCAGCCCGGTAAGTCGGAAGTTCGGGTTCTCCCTATGGCAGCCCAGGAGCAACCGTTTACATAGAACTTCTCAGTTGTACCTAACCATAAAGATCTTGGTATCCTCTTGTAGATGGTCGGTGATCGCCATATGGTGACATCCTGCGATGGTCCAAGTGCTGTGTTATGACAGGTTTCTGGGTTTCACCAGTTTGTTTCGCACACCATCGCGGTCGATACATGGGTCGTATAGCTTATCATCGGTTGCCCGATCGCCTTATAGATCGTCTACAGGGTAACCTTGTCCATTCCCCAGGTGCTGCCGGCCAAATATTTGAGGACTCTGTTCTTGTTCCTTGCCCTTTCGCAGATCGTAGTACCATGGACCGACATTGCGATGCAGTTGTCGAGGGTTGGGGATCGCTTGTCCATCGACCTGTATATCAAGCTCTATGGTGTAATCGGTTGTCCGCGGTGAATAATGTTCCCGATGATTTGGTAGGGGAGATTTTCAGATTGCGGCTCCTGAAAAAGTCTGCAAAGTCCCGTAGACAAATATTTATTTGCTCACACAATCCCTCGCCAGGACAGAGCAATCATCTGCATATGATATAATCTCCACACCAGAAGGTGATTGAGGAGGTTAAACTCTATGGCGTTTCGTCTTAGTATTCCTCAACTCCACATGCAGTTATATTTCACAATTCACCGCACACATTGTTCACAATTTACCTTTTCTTCGAGTTCGGGAGATCAGACTCAATAAGGTCATTGAACAGAATGGTGTGGTTGACTGTGTCAATCGAGAGCCACAAGGACAGTGCGCTCATGAGGCCGTTTCGTATTCTGACCGCTGCTGATAAGTGTGATGATATCGGTGATAGAGCTGGCACTATCGATATTTTTTGCGAAATTGAACAAAAATAAGCGATTCGACACTGAATATATGATACATTGCGCCTATAGAGGGCGCAATTTTCATTCGATTAGGCTACAATTTTGTGCAATGATTTCTCTCATGACTTCCAACTGATTTCTTTTAAATTTGGCTTTATTCGGTTTTGTCTCTAGTTGCATGCTCGATAAATTGAATATCAAAATGATTTGCACATTGTTTTGAACCTCGTATCTGGTGTCAATTGATGGGCTGTTGAGTGATCTCAGTGCTGACACAATCTAGTGGCACCAGAGCCTGTGTTGCATTTCTCGACTTGCTTCACCCATGTTGTTGTGGTTGTAGCCATCCTCATCTAGCTCCTGTAGGTGAGCAAGCTCGTTCCGGTCCAAAGGACCGATCGCCGCGGGAACAGGATGGCCATTGTTAATTAAAAGGCGCCAATAACCAGCCTTGCCATATCATAGCATCATAGGCAATCAGCATTTGTGCCGGCGCCGCCCGGCCTCTCGATGAGTCTCTTCAGTCGATACCGCTGATTTTCCTCGACTGCAGTTGCAGCTACTCCAGATTTAGCATTCCACTATCACCAACCTGGTAGCTCGCAGCTAAGCTTCTCGTGACAGCAATGTACACCACACAGGTCGGATCTCAACGTTCCAGCCTGTGTGGTGCTCACAGCTATCCCGTATGGGGCCCAAATTTTGCGTTTGCGATCTTTCACCAATCAATGTCAATCTCTTCATTAAGTTTGCTTAGCCTTGTGCTGCCAGGTTTGGCCAGGCGAAACTCCTAACCTTCCTCGGCCTAACTCACTGCTTCGGCAGTTAAATTTGGTCTGATGGTCGGTATTCTACCGCCTGGGATCAATCTGGCATCTGCTGTCGTGATGACAGATCAGAGAATCCTTGCTGCGCTGTGAACATCTGAAGTGGGCGGTTGTTGTCGGAATGCGTCTTCAGCTTCTGAGAAAAGGAAAATATCGTTCCTTAGCTAAAGAGAAAATACTCACTGTTTCAAAAAGTTTGTCCTGATATAAATGTTTGGAAACTCACTAAATTTACAAAATTGGCAATTTTTAAGGAAAAGTTTCCTCAGGTGAAAGATGTTTAACTTGAGTTGTAGTAATTCTTACCATAAATGCTAGTAAAATAGATACTTGACTTTATAACAATTTTTTAAAAAGGAAACCCCCTTTAATGATGGTTAAAATATCGATGAAGGTTGGGAAAATGAATTTAGGAACAAGAGATTAATCTTTTATAGACCAAGAAAAAAACCTGCAAAATATTGTTCAGATGGGACCAATTTGGATATCGCCCACATATCGATCGATCTACCTATTGAAGGTCTTTCGCCCGTAAATTATGTATGATATACCCAATTGTGCTCAAATTTGGCAAAGTGAGTTGTATTAGGCCCCTCGATATTCTTAATTCAATGTTCGGCCCGGAGCTTAATCTCTTTTTACTTGTTTTAAGTAATTTTTACTAGTGCGTGGTGGGGGATATATGATTAAAGCTCCTTTGCTTTATTCATTTTCATTTGCTTTTTTCCCCTCATTTCTCTTGCGCACCTCGTCTTTTTGTCACTCTATGACTTTTGTTAAATAATTTTTATTTTATTTTAAGGTTTTGGATTATTCCTGGCTTTTGCCATAGCAGCAGCTAATAATTAAGTTGAAAATTTATTACTGCGGTAGATAAACAGCAAAATGTTAGTTTGGTTATATCATTTTTGTATTTAGACGACAAACTAAACTAAACAAAAAAACGAAAACAAATGCTAAACATATACAAACATTACCACACTTGATTCAAGGATATATTAAAGGACGATTTGGTAGAGTGGGGGAAAAGGCAACATAATCCATAGGTAGGTAACATGAATTTATTTCCTGGACATTTCAATAGCAAGTGAGAGGTATTAAGCCGGATGTGTTTAACTGGTCGAGGTAGCAGCTGTGGTAGAAGGTGGTGGAGCGCCATTTGGAGGAGGTCCTATTTGAGAGAAGGACAATAGTAAATACATTTTTTTTCAAACGCAGAGTCATGTTTGTGAAAAATTACCTCTAGGTGGCATGCCGCTGGGAGGAGGACCATTTGGTGGTGGACCACTAGGTCTGGCCCCATTGGGAGGTGGTGGAGGCCAGGAATTGCCACCTTGTTGTTGGGGAAAACTCTAAACGACAAAATTTTCTTTTTAGCTTTCTTTGAATAAAGTTGAGAATTTTCAGCTTACCATAACAGTTCCCACTAAAAATGCCCAAATGGCTAAGAGCACTACAATCTTTTTCCACATTTTGTTATCAACTGCAATAGTCAACTGTCATCACTAGGCATTTTTATATAAAATTCAAAACTCCTACTCTAGTAGTTTTCCCTCTTTCTCTATGTCTAATTCTAAAATGCATTTAGTTTGAAACGAAGCGTATCATTCTAATAGAATGTCTAACAAAAAACAAATTTTATAGATGTTTTCATTATAAATGTTATGATTATTGTGAAATTGTAACAATAATTATTATTGAACGTGTGTGGCAAATTAAATCACAACCTGTGGTTAGTGTGAAATGCTCGAGGGTTTTTGTTTTTGCAGTCCAGCAATAACAATTAAGATCCCAGTTAGTTTTCGGTTATTAAATAAATTGTTGAACATATGGGTAAAAGCTTAATGAGCCTAAGAGTATGAATGAAATGAAATAGCCAGTACAAAGTTTTCAACACATGCAGGTAATTGAGGAAAATTGAATTACGTTTGAAAACAAAAACGTTTATTGCAAACATATTTTGTTTGGAACGTAGGCTAAGGTTTTGCAGTTGTAGCGGAATTTTGTGGCTGAGGACACTAGAAAAGAGTTAAGAAAATATTGTATACGGTAGTTGAGTCAACAAAATAACCTGTTTAAAAAAATTGTTTACGGCAAACATATTTTGTTCAGAATAAAGGTACAGAATTTGTGATTTTATTGGAATTTTTTTTTAAACATAATTTTTGTTTATTCAACGCATTTATGAATAAGACACCATGATTCGATTCTTAAATTCCCCTGCAATCAAAAATACTGAACCATATTCCAAACATAATATGTTTGCCATAAACATTTTTTTTGTCAAATGTAGCTTATTTCCCTCAACTTCTACCGTTGTTTACTTTTACCTTACGAATGTAAAGAGTTCCTGAGAATACACCCCAATTCAAATTGAATAATACTTTGCTATAAACTCGAAAATTGTTGCAAGCATTATAGTTGAAGCACTTACTAATGGTGTGGAAAGCACCATAATGACACATGTAAAAATTTGTTTATGAGCAACATTTCATCACATGTTTGCTTTCATATAAACAAATTTTATTACACATTTGAAAAAAAAAATAGATGAGTTTGCTGTAAAATACCATGTAAAGTTGGGTTTTTGGAAAAACCACATACAAAATTATGGGCCAACAATAAAATGTTACAAAATTAAGTAACGCCATTTCGCTGTTACAATAATTATAGGAAAAACAGCGGCCAGAAAGTATCTAGAAAATCCCCTAAGATTCTGCTAAGAGTGTAAACAATTAGGATAAGTATGCCTGTTTTGGAGTTATTTATGAATGAATTAGGGTTCTAGGGTCTAAAGGTTTCAAAAAGTGAGCGGACCGATGTTTGACACCCCTACCATCATTGATTCTACTAAAATGGAACAGATGTGTAAATACTTGATTAGTATTGAAGAAATCAATTTGTATTGACACTTCTACGGTCGGAGAACGGACTACTCCTTAAGCGTCTTGGCTTTTGGTGAGAAAAGGTAGAACGGTCTGTACGACTGCCTATCTTCCAAACATCGGGTACTAAAAGAGTTCAAACAAAAGGTGTATAAAGTATTCGACTCCAGGTGGATTCAGATTCTTCAGCATCAACATAGAGATTCCGTCGAGTTATAACGCCTTGGGTGACTTGGTACTATGGATGACATTCGTTACTTTGTCCTCGGTAAATTGCGATGGGGGTCCATGGACTCGTAAACCACGGATATGACGAATGGCTCTTCTCATTATCTTGTCACTCTGAGGATGCTCTATAAATTGATGGTTGAACAACCTGGCGCATCTCAGTCAGTCAGTGTCAGACACAGCTACGTCGCCAAAAGTTACTGAGGTTCTGTCATTCCCTCTACCGCGATTCAAGAGTGACGTAACTGTAGACCACAGCTTGGCTAAACCGGTACCTAAGTTACATTGCTCCAAGTGTTTCAGCCACAAAGTCCGCTACCCTGTTTTTGCCAGTTTCAGCTCTATGATTCTGAGGTTAGTGGGGTCCGTGCAACGAATTCCATCACGCTTGTCTGCGATAACCGCTGCCTGCGCCGGGAAATTGGATCGCACTTGGGATGTTTGACCGGCTGGTATAAAGTATAAATTTTTTTGAAGTTTTGCCCATTAACATTCAATTAAGGAACAGGGGCTGTGTTAACGATGTCACATAATTTTCTCTCGGCAACTAGCATATTTGAGAGGGAGTACGCCCAATGAAGCGGTGACTGGTGTACTCTATGCAGCCGACGCAATCTGCCTTCTTATAATTGATAAATGTTTGGCGCTCAGAGTTTACGAAGTCGGGTGGTCGGTCGATAGTGAGCATTATTGGAAGGTGGTCAGATCCCAAAGAAATCATAGTTTCGCAGGATATGACGGCATGCCGTGATATGTCACACAGGAGATGCAATGGAAATGTCTGACGAACTGCTGCACCTCCTCATAATCCTAGTGGGGGCATCCTCATTCACGATGCAGAACGTGGAGCCTTCAATGTGCTTCAATGTGCATATTTGAGAGGGAGTACACCCAATGAAGCGGTGACTGGTGTACTCTATGCAGCCGACGCAATCTGCCTTCTTATAATTGATAAATGTTTGGCGCTCAGAGTTTACGAAGTCGGGTGGTCGGTCGATAGTGAGCATTATTGGAAGGTGGTCAGATCCCAAAGAAATCATAGTTTCGCAGGATATGACGGCATGCCGTGATATGTCACACAGGAGATGCAATGGAAATGTCTGACGAACTGCTGCACCTCCTCATAATCCTAGTGGGGGCATCCTCATTCACGATGCAGAACGTGGAGCCTTCAATGTGCTCTGTCAATGTTATGACCCGCTGGTCGTTACTTAGGGGAGAATACCATGAAAGGTGATGCTGCGCTTTAAAGTCTTCTAGAATCAGGCGATTATGGCCTGACACTGGGCCACTTATGTAATGACTGTAAACTTTGCCACTAACTGGGTCATAATAACCAACCGGCGGTATGTACAAGATTTATAGATATATCTTGGCGGTATCGGTTTGGCAGCTATTCCCATACATTCCATGTAGGGGTCACCAGCTCCAGGCGCAAGTGAGATTGGTCCATACTGCACGGAATGATGTATCACGAAGAACAATCACCCACATCCACTCATAAGTGATCCTTACGTAGCACATTTATTCGTGACAACTGTGCAGGCTGCAGGTGTTGCTCAACTTTTGTCTGCTGAATCACTGAAACCTATGTGATCTTCTGGCTACAATATAGTCGGTTTTGCCACGGAGCCCATTGCAATTCAATTGCGAGAATTATACATTTCCCGGCACTGGTATTATTGGGGCTGAGGTGTGACTGCTGCGTATATTGCCGCATGGGGGAAGTCGGAGGGATCATATGGACCGACAACGTGGACATCGAAAGCGACAATAAAGAACCCACTGCTGTCTATGTTCGCACATCACCTTGCAACATATTCAGTGCAACTATACTCCCGTATTGGTGTAGGACCAGAGCAAAATCCGAATGCACCTACTCGTGCGGAGACGGCACTCAGGAATGTGCCCCTCGCAAGAAGAAAAAAGGCTGCAGCCTTTATCAATGAAGGACTCCATTTAGTCAATCCGGTACGTACAACCAGCTGATATGGGAATAATCGCCTATAGTGGTTCGAATGGCATAGTTCTGAGTCTTAGGAAAACTAGAATAAAGACTACTCACTATTCAAATCGTCTTGGTTATGACAATTTGGCAGCCTGAACAATTTTTCGAAATGGCAAGCTGACTAACTTTAGTGTTCTGCCAAAAGGCGCCCTTGAAACCATTCAAAATTACAAAGAGTTATCTCCTCCCCTATCTTAAATGATAGATTTTTTACTATTTTTTTTTTTTCAATTATATCCCACTGTGCGTCTTCAAAGATCTTGTTGTTCACACTATGCCGATATTTTCCTTCAATGCATACTGGTACAAAAACCTTACGAAGAATCTTCCTCTGAAACATTCCAACCTCGAGTTTCTTTTCTATTCTTAAAGGAGGAGTAATTTAAACGAATTTGATGCAAATAATTTTTTAATTGAAACTGCTTCAATCATGAAAATGATACTATCAATCACCGTTTATAAAAAAGTAATTCAAAAAATTTTCAATTAAAAAATTTCATAATTTTCAAGTTTTTTGCCTCTTAGGGCGAAGATCATTAAATTTAACAATTTTTGTTTGATTCTCTTCCGAGGCGAGCTCTATAATCGGAGATTTTCTTTGCAAATGAAAAAGGAAAGCTAGGGATCGCAGCACACATCTACCACTTTGGGACGCGTTTCGTCTTTGGTTAGAGGATTTTTCAACCATATTAGGTGTGATGGCTTCAAGGGCCGTATGTTGGTATGTTGTATTTGAATCGTATTTATTGCGAAAATGCCTTTATGGCACAAATACCACATTAACCCCGCTCAACAACCCTGCCTATTAGCTGTACTTTTCCCAGTGCATTTGTTTTCGTGTAATGAGAGATTTTTTGTTTGCGACAATTACACTACTTCCATGGTGCACATGATTCTGTGCATCTGTTGGAAGTAGTATTGGGCTTCGAACGCTAGACAAAGGCAATTTCATATTCAATTAAACAAACTGATTGAAATTTTTTAATTGATTATATTAAAAAATGATTGAAATTTTCAACAAATTTTTTAATTGATCCGATTAAAAAGTTTCTATAAATTATAATAACTATAATAAAAAACTATTCCCCTCAGGAGTTTTCCAAAAAAATGTCGGGTGTCGGCTACGGTTGTCCTATAGATTGTTATTGTTGTCGTAGCTCTGTTGTGCATTGCGTCGGCAGCTCTTGGCCGATGAAGGACTCCATCGGGTTAATCCAGTACGTAACCGACTGCCAAGGTGTTGTAATAGATTTGTTGAAATGTGCGACGTAAGGCTCTTTGAAAACTCCTTACCTTTATAATGTAGGGGGCAAAATAGCCTTCAATTAAATTTACTTAAGCACCATATTTCCTTCCCTTTATAATGTAGGGGACAAAGTAGTCTTTAATTGAATTTACTTAAGCACCATATTTGACAATTTTTTGAGATTCGATGAAAAAATGATTGAATCAATTTATTTTTTAATGAAAAATTACAAACTCTCAATCACTATTGTAATTGAAAAAATTTCAGATTCAATTAAAAAATTAATTGAATCAATTGATTTTTTAATTGGAAATGGCAAAAGTTTCAATGACGACTGTAATTGAAAATGAACATATTCAATAAAAAAAAATTATTGAATAAATTAATTTGTTAATTGAAAACGAGTTTATTTTCAATTAAATTTTTTATTGAATTTTAGATTTTTTTTGTGAAGTTCTTTCCTTCTCTATATGGAGTCGCGACATTCCAGGTGCATATTCGCATTTATAATAAAATCACATTTCGATATACCCGGTGAGAATTTACTGAATATCATCAGCCATCATACTTTTCAAGGTTTGTCACAAATAAAGCCATATTACTCAGACTCTGTTTTTATGTAATGAGGCTATATATACCCCAATTTGATAATATTCATTTATCATTTGGCTTTCTCGGGGAATCTTATTTTCTCTTAGATTTTATTTCACCTGCTTTCTCTTCCATTCGAAAATTCAATACTCAAAACTTTTTATGCACATTATTTTTATTATTTATGGATACTATTTTACCGGTTAATTGTTGAACTGTCTGAATGTATAAATTTAATATGCAAATCAAGTGGTGTCTATTACATTCACCACCATTCGCAGTTTTGTATAACGAAACCTAACAACCCAAAGAAAAAAATTCTCCAATAAATTCTCAAAAGTCAAAAGATGAACAAATACTCAACTCAGTTGGCAAGCGAAACGGAAGGCAACTCTCTTATATACAGGACATAGAAAGCAATGATATTCAACATAATATATATGTATGTACTTGTCTATATATATTTAGCTATCTATTTGCTTTTTGTATACCATCTGTACCCAGTCATATACATGTATAGATTGGGAGGCAAAGGTATATACTTGCTAAGGATAACGGACACCAAAATCTACTGTAAGAAAAGTTTTATTAGTTTTTCTGGTCTCCCTGGTCGCAGTACAGTTGCTTGTCGGGTTTTTGGCGGGTCACCATTTTGTTGCAAAGGCAATGGCAATGGCGGAAATAGCGCCATAGCAAATAATAAAACTCATAAAAAAGGCAAAGCCAAAGAAATGCAATGATTACAAATGAGTTCATAAAAAACACAATAATTCAGCAGACAGACAAATCCAAAGGAGCATAAACAGTGTATCAAGGATTGGTAGACAAAACTCAAACTGGGTGATAGATGCCATAGATAGAATGAAAACTACACCACACTATGGTGTTAATTTAAATCTTCATACCTTGGTCTAAGCCACATCAGTATCAGCAATCAACAACAGAGTGTTGGCAAGCATATCACCCAAAAGCAATTCAAGCCCCACCAACCCCAAAGGAGTGTCAAAGATGAATGCTTCATACTCAGCAGTCATAGACATTTTGCTCGCAGATTACGGAAGAAAGGACATACAAAATCAACTACTCTCTTTCTTTAGCTCTAAATTTATGTTTCTAGATATTCTTGAAACCAATAAAACTTGAGAAAACCCAAATTGATGAAGACGGAGTAAAAAAATCCAAATGGTGGATACTCAAATAAAATATGTTCCCATTCAAATATGTTCTTGTTAAGACAAATCCCCCTACAATTGTTTCTTCTCCTTCCCTCACTGACCATTTCCCCTTCTCATTGCCTCAAAGTGTTACAAAGGCAAAGTTTTGCGTTTTAATTTAAAATATGTGTTTTTGTTTTCATCATTTTTTAGTGGTAAAGTAGTAAAAGTCAGAAAAAGAAATCATGAGAATGTTTTATTTTATAGACACAGACTCTTGGGGAAGACAGTTCAATCAAAGTTTGTCTAACAACCAAAGACTGTAGTGACTTATTTAATTTTTACTATGGAAATCTCTGGAGTTTAATTTTTTAAGAATTCTTATGGGTAGAGAACATAAAATAGAAGAAAGTTATGATAGCCATAAATTTTATATTATTTATGAAATTTATTAGGAACTCCCATTTCCTAATAAAGTTTTAAGTCGAAAGACCAAAAAATGGATCTTGGATAATAGCTTATTATAGGTACTTCGTTTAGTGATGTCAAAGATGAGACTGGCGGCCTCGCAAATTTGTCAATGAACATTCCTTTAAGGAACTGAGGTCCCTGTTCCGGCCTACATTTTCTAGGCGGGACAAAACAGCACGCTAATGAAAGGTTATTTGTGTATCTACAATAAAAAATATATAGGATAGGAAGAGAAATTAAGTAAAACCGAGCTAAATTCGACCGGGAAGGATTTTGTTATCGATTTAATATATGGAAACACTAAAAACCAACAGTCAACACTTCTTTTCGCGATGATATGAGGGCCCGAAAGTAAGCCTTGGAAAATGTCGCAAAATCCATACTTGGCTACCAGAAGTCTCCCCCCAAAAAACCCATTGTATAACCAAGAGTGTAGAAATGGCGTGCCGCAGGGTGACACCCCTTGGAAAGAGGTTTTTTATATGGCATAGATCCTCACAAATGTTGCCGGCTTTAGGAGGGGATAACCACCGCTAATTTTTTTTCCTTATGTTCTCGCCACTATTGGAACCTGGCGTTCAGTGTCATAGGCGGACATGCTAACTCATGCGCTACGGAGGCGCAGAAGTTTCGAAAGATACAGGATAGAAGATTAACGTCTATTCGGCAGATACAAGAGGGAAAGAGAAAGACATAAGTATGTGAAAGACATTGAGATGTACAGAAATCAGAATGAAGTCCGTCAATTTGACCAAAGATTCATACATGAAACCGATGGGTTTGGTACAGCCACATCCTGCTGCCGAGACAAATAAGGTTATCTCGCAACAGATACGGATAGGATTGGTGTATAGGTACTGGGGGAATTTCCTCATAGGTGTAAAATCCCGAAATCATTCCTTGGTAAAGAAGTAACACTGGGTAGCATTACGAAATTCGTTGTTAATGTAATTTTATCTTTTAGTTAGTTACGTTGGTTTACTTCAGCTAGTTTACTAGTTCATTTCGTTCAATTCTTATACCTAGTTCACTTCGTTCATTGCTTCACTCAGATCACTGATTTACTTCGTTGACTGGTTCACTTCGTACACTGGTTCACTTCATTTGATAGTTCACTGGATCACTTAATTCAATGGTTTACTCAATAGTTGGCTTCTTTCAATGCTTCACCTCGTTCGTTGGTTAAGTACGGTCCATGGTTTACTTGGTTCACTGGTTCGCTTCTTTCACTGGTTCACTTCGTTCTCTGGTTCACTTTGTTCTCCGGTTTACTTCAATTTCTGGTGGACTCGTTCTCTGGTTTACTTCGGTTTCTGTTTCACTTTGTTCTCCGGTTCACTTCGTTCTCTGGTTCACTTCGTTCTCTGGTTCACTTCGTTCTCTGGTTCACTTCGTTCTCTGGTTCACTTCGTTTTTTGGTTCACATCGTTCTCTGGTTCACATCGTTCTCTGGTTCACTTCGTTCTCTGATTCACTTCGTTCTCTGGTTCACTTCGTTCCCTGTTTCACTTTGTTCTCTGGTTCTCTTCGTTCTCTGGTTCACTTCGTACTCTGGTTTACTTTCTTCTCACTTCACTTTGTTCTCTAGTGACTTTATTCTTTAGTTAATTTTGTTCTCTAGTTCACTTTGTTCTCTGGTGAAGCAAAATCTTCAGAATCAGGTACGATTCTTCTTTCACTGGCTCATATCGTTCGCTGGTTCACTTCGTTTGCTTATTTCCCCAATTTCTGGTTAACTTCGTTCACTATTTCAATTCGTTCATTGATTCTCTTCGCACATTGGTTGACTTTGTTCTCTCGTTCACTTTGTTCTCCGGTTCACTTCGTTCTCTGGTTCACTTCGTTCTCTGGTTCACTTTGTTCTCTGGTTCACTTTGTTCTCTGGTTCACTTCGTTTTCTTGTATACTTCGTTCTCTGGTTCACTTCGTTCTCTGGTTCACTTCGTTCTCTGGTTCACTTCGTTGTCTGGTTCACTTCGTTGTCTAGTTCACTTCGTTGTCTGGTTCACTTCGTTCTCTGGTTCACTTCGTTCTCTGGTTCACTTTGTTCTCCGGTTTACTTCAATCTCTGGTTCATTTTGTTCTCTAGTTCACATTGTTCTTTAGTTTACTTTGTTCTCTAATTCTTTTGGTTCTCTAGTTCACTTTGTTCTCTATTTCAATTTGTTTTCTAGATCACTTTGTTTTCTAGTTCATTTTGTTCTCTAGTTCACTTTGTTCTCTACTTCACTTTGTTATCTAGTTCACTTTGTTCTCTAGTTCATTTTGTTCTCTAGTTCACTTTGTTCTCTACTTCACTTTGTTCCCTAGTGAAGCAAAATCTTCAGAATCAGGTACGAAAGACAACGAATGACAGGTTATCACAGAGTTATCACTGCAAAGTTATGTTGCTCAATCAAGACTCAAAGAGATCTACGATCGTACGCTAGAACAGACGTCTCAGACATTTTTATCATCATGACAGGTCACTGTCTGATCGGTAAACATGTTGACAGACTTCTGGTGCAAGTAAGGACTTTTGCAGAAGAAGTCGAGGAAGAAGAAGTTATAGAATATGTGTGTCCACACTGACAAGCAAAAAGAGTTCCACTTTAGGTTTCTTTTTTATGAGGACTTGTTTGAATTAGCGAATGTGAAGGTTCGCAATTTGTTGGGCTTTTTCAAGCGATATGGTTGGTTAAAAGGTGGGAACTAGAAGGCACTTTCCTTCTCCTGTTACTGTGTTACTTGAACTCTTCTCACCAAATGCTGGCAACATCTTCGCTTCAAATAAGTCCTTAACATTTAATATTCCCCTTTTTCAGAAGAATATTTCAAACGCTCAACAGCATGCTGTTCTTTCATATAACAGTGTGGAACAATTACAAGGTTAAGCACTGGGGGATTGGAAATTCTAAGTAAGGGAGGTGGTGGATGATGTATTTGATGGTCTGTAGAGCAAACCTCTAAAATGGTTAAGAGTTCTTAGGTTCTTAGGCCAAAGTTTGTTTTTGGACTCTTTATGTATAACCCTAACCGAAGACTAAGGGTTGCTATTTTTGGCGATATTTCTGATCTTTTTGGATCTTGCTAAGCGAATCTAAAGTTACCCCAAAAACATAAACCTTATATTTAAATTTCGGCTCAAGTGTTTGGGGGGAACGCCCCTCCCTAAAAACCCCGAAACGGGCATATAAGCGAATGGTACAATATGGAGCTTAAGTGAAAGATATTTGGGAACAGAGAACGATTCTGATATAAAAATAAGATGCTATGTTCCTGGGGACATTTAATTCCAAGAACCCAGCCTCAATGGACATACAGGGTGGCTGATGAAAGCCGCTACCAAAAAAAAATGTAATAACTTTTTTTCTATTTAATAATAATAATTTAATAATTAATTTAATTAATTAATTAATTAATTTAATTAATAATAATTTAATAATTAATTTAATAATTTAATTTAACATGAATAAAAGAAAAATGTATTCCATACACCGAAAAAAAAATGTAGCAATATTCATCATTGTAGCAATATTCATCAGCCACCCTGTATGTATATACCGATCGGTGCAAAATGCGACTCAGTTAAAAGGTCTTTGGGACTAGAGTACAAAAAAAAGATGCAAAAAATCAAAGAATTTTTACGGGTATATCAAGTTGGCATTTCCATGTATAAACAATGATTGCTGCCTAGTTCTTGATTATCTCAATTATAAAGGGAAAATCTGTCCAAACTGCCTCCCCTTTAAAGTCTTGTCTTATCTTGGTTTCTTCTATTCCTTGTCAAGTGTTTAGTGCGACAGATGTGTCTTCCGACCCATGCACTATTGTATGATAGGTGAATTTGTAAAAAATTGTTTTCACACTAATGCTGACTTTTAAAAGTTTTAGTTGTAGAAAGCATCCATTGCAGGATATTGTCCTGCCCAACAAACATTTTTACAAAAAGCTAAAGTCATGCTAAGTTGAACAAATCTTTCATAGTTTCCTCCTCTCTGTTTGTTCTAGCAATGAGTTGTCTATAATATAGCTGGATACGACATTAATATGAATCCAAATTTGTGGACAATATTTCGATATTGGAGCACATGTCCAAAGTGCATTATTTTCAATTGGCAACAATTCTACTATTAGTCAAAAATTTTTTTTTATTAATTTCTGTCATAAAGTGTCACATTCTGTGTGATTATTTTACGACCAAAAAATTCATTCGCAAACATATAAAATTACTGTATTATTAATAATTGTTACTTTATGGCTAATAATTGGGGCAATTAAAGGTTTAAATTGGGCAATGGTTTGGAACGTTAAAATAATTCTAAATGTTATTTGGAATAAACACAAAAAATAAAGCCTTCCAAATGAATACAGTCAACTGTTTTGATTTCCGGTGGATAGAATGCTCAACAAGCATTTTTATAGCTGATGCCTCAGTAGCAGATTAATATCCAAGGAAATGGAATTTCTTAAGGTACACAGAAAAAGTAAAAATCGATTTTAATCACCAAATTAATTGATCCAATTAATTTTTTGACACAGTTGTTGGAAGTCTGCATGCAAAATTTCAGCTAAATTCGACAAAAATTGTGGCTTGTAAGGGGTCAAGAAGTCAAATCGGGAGATCGGTTTATGCAAGTTATAGACCAATTTGGACCGTACTAGGCATAGTTGTTGGAAGTCATAACAAAACACTACATGTAAAATTTCAGCCAAATCGGACAAAAATTGCGGCTTATAAGGGCTGAAGAAGTCAAATCGGGAGATTGGTTTATATGGAAGCTATATCAGGTTATAGACCAATTCAGACCGTACTTGACAGACTTATTGGAGTCTTAGCGAAAAACTGCATGAAAAATTTTAGCCGCAAATTTCAAAAATTGCGGCTTGTAACGGTTCAAGAAGTCAAATCGGATTATCGGTTTATATGGGACCTTTTTCAGGTTATAGACCGATTTGGACCGTACTAGGCACAGTTGTTGGAAGTCATAACAGAACACTTCATGCAAACTTTCAGCCAAATCGGGCAAAAATTGTGGCTTGCAGGGGCTTAAGAAGTCAAATCGTTAGATCGGTTTATATGGGAACAACATCCAAATCTGAACCGATATGGGCTATTTGAAATCCCCAACGACCTACATCAATATTGAGTATATAAGCAAATTTTCAAGCGGCTAGCTTTACGCGTTCGACCGCTGTCGTGATTTCGACAGACAGGCGACTCAGAACTTCCAGACGGTCAGGAATATATATACTATTATATATAGGGTCTTAGACGAATATGTCGAGGTGTTACAAACGGAATGCCTAGATTAGTATACCCCAATCCTATGGTGGTGGGTATAAAAATGAAATAACTTACTGCCTGGACCGCTAACATTTATTTTCCTGATTCATTCGCCAATTTAATGAAACGAGGGGTTTTTATATCCTCCACTATAGGATAGAGGGATACCAATAATTTCGTCATTCCGTTTTTACACCCCAAAATATGCGTCTAAGACCCCATAAAGTATATATATTCTTGATCAACGTGACATTTTAAGTCGATCTAGCCATGTCCGTCCTTCCGTCTGTCGAAAGCACGCTAACTTCCAAATGAGTAAAGTTAGGCGCTTGTTAGGCGCTACCTCTTATTAGTATAGATCGGTTGGGATTGTAAATGGGCCAAATCGGTTCATGTTTTTATAAAGCTGACATATAAACCGTTCTTGGGTCTTGACTTTTTGAGCTTCTAGAGGGCGCAAATCTTATCCGATTTGGCTTAAATTTTGCAAGAAGTGGTTTGGTATCACTTCCAACAACTGTGTCAGGTATAGTTAAAATCGATCCATCACCTAATATAGCTACCAGATAAACAGACCTTGGATCTTGACTTCTTCAGCTTCTAGAGGGCGAAATTCTTATTCGAGTTGGCTGAAATTTTGCAATAAGTGTTCTGGTACGACTCCCAATAACTCAGCTAAGTATAGTCTAAATCAATCCATAACCTGATATAGCCGCCATTTAAACAGATCTCCCGATTAGACTTTCTGAGCCTCTAGAGGGCGCAATTCCTATCCGATTAAGCTGAAATTTTGCATGACTTGTTTCGTTATGACTTCCAGCAACTGTGTTAAGTATGGTTTAATCGGTTCATAACCTGATATAGCTGCATTTATATAAACCGATCGCGAGTCTTGACTTCTTGAGCTTCTAGAGGGCAAAATTCTTATCCGATTTGGCCGAAATTTTGCTTTAAGTGTTTCTTTATGACTTCCAATAACTGTGTCAAGTATGGTCTAAATCAGTCCATATCCTGATATAGCCACCATATAAATCGGTCTCTCGATTAGACTTTTTGAGCTTTCTCATTTCTTATCTAATATGGTTGAAAGTTTGCATATGTCGTTTTGTTATGAGTTCCAACAACTGTTCCAAGTATGGTGTAAATCGGTATATAACCTGATATAGCTGCCATATAAACCGATCTCCCAGTTTGACTTTCCGGACCTCTGCAAGGCGCATTTATTACTCGTTTTGCCTGAAATTTTGGAAGTGGTGTTTTTATACCCTACACCACCACTGTGGCACAGGGTATTATTGATTTGTGCATTTGCTTGCAACGCTAAGAAGGAGAAGATCTAGACCCATTAATAAGTATACCGATCGACTCAGAATCACTTTCTGATTCGATTTAGCCAAGTCTGTCTGTCCATCTGTGCGTCCATGTATTTTTGAAATCAAAGTGCAGATCATATATGTTGTCCGATTGTCACGAAATTTTGCACATTTTTTTTGGCCCAAGGACAAACACTATTGGTTTTGAAAAAATCGGTTCAAATTAAGATATAGCTCTCATATATATCTTTCATTCGATAAGGCTTTTTAAGGCTGTAGAAGCCACAATTTTCGTGGCATTTTTACAAAATTTGGAATTGGGTATTTTATTTGAGGTTTACATATGTGTGCAAAATTTCATAAAAATCGGTTCAGATTTGGATATAGCTCCCATATATATCCTCCATCCAATATAGACTTTTAAGGCTGTAGACGCCACAGTTTTAGCCCTCCGATATGGCTTTTTAAGGCTGTAGAAGCCACAATTTTCGTCCCATCTTTACAAAATTTGGAATTGGGTATTTTATTTGAGGTCTCCATGTTTGTGCAAAATTTCATAAAAATCGGTCCAGATTTAGATATAGCTCCCCTATATATCTATTGCCCGATTTGCACTTAAATTGCAGTAGTAGCTAAAATTTTCAACCGATCTGCACAAAATTTGGCACGGACTGTTTTGTTACAGGTCTTAACATATCTGGAAAATTTCATCAAAATCGGTTCAGATTTAGATATAGCTCCCATATATATCTTTCATACGATTTGTACTATTAAGGCTGTAGAAGCCACAATTTTGGTGCGATCTTTACAAAATTTTACATGAGGTGCTTCATTTGACGTCTTCATATGTGTGCAAAATTTCATAAAAATCGGTTTAGATTTAGATATATCTCCCATATATCGTTCATCCGAATTGGCCTTTTAAGGCTGTAGAATGCACAATTTTCGTTCGATTTAGCCTGAGACATTTAAATTGACGTTCCAATACATGCGCAAAATTTCATTAAAATCGGTCCTTATTTAGATATAGCTCAAATGTGTATATTTCATCCGATATGGACTTTTAAGGCAGTAAAATCCACAATTTTGGTCACATCTCTACAATATATGGCATGAGATGTTCTATTTTATGTCCCAGTTTGTGTCATTAAAATTGGCACAGATTTCGATATAACTCCCACATAATCTTTTATTCGATGTGATCTTTTAAAGATGTGGAAATCCAAATCTTTTGTCCTATGGTAGGAAAATCTTACAAGGTTCTAAACTGCCATTTCAATTGGTATTCAAATTAAAGTCTGACTAGATTTCGAGATAAGTTCTACATATAAAAAGTACTACATGCACTAGGTGGTGTAGGGTATTAGGTAGTCGGCACCGCCCGACTTTTGCCTTTCCTGATTTTATTTGAAAAAGTTATTAGAAGAACTTGACAAATTCAATCCATGGTGGAGGGTATATAAGATTCGGCCCGGCCGAACTTAGCACGCTTTTATTTGTTCCTCTATAATGAATTGTTTTCAAGTAATTGTTGAACTAATTGAGTGACAAAAAAAGTTTGTGGTCTTAGTCGTTATTGTTTAATTGAAAATAATGAAATTTTCAATCACATTTTATATGGAAAACATTTTTTTAAGATTAAACAAGAAAAATTATTGAATCAATTAATTTTTTATTGAAAATTTCAATTAGGATCGTAATCGAAACAAAATATGAGATTCAATTAAAAAAATGATTGAATCAATTAATTTTTTAATTGAAATTGACAAAAAATTCCAATCACGATCGTAATTGAAAAAATGTTCAGATTCAATTAAAAAAATTAATGGATCAATTAATTTATTAATTGAAAAGATTTTTTAATTAAACTCTTTTGTTTTCAATTAAATTTTTAATTGAGATTTTTTCTGTTAAGGTTGGATAATACTGTTCTGAATTGTGGCAATTGAAACAGAGTTTTTTTGGCAACAAAATTGATCACATTGTTCTTTGTCTTTGGACTAAGGAGTGCCTTACACTCCGCCTATCCTTAATCTTAAATTCCGACTTATCCCATTCTGGTTAGGCTCTTTTCTAACATACAGCCATCGTCTATTCATGCTTGAGTACCTATACCCTTTCATTTTTGATTTTAATCTCTCGGTTTTAGCAGCCTCTTCTGTTTCGAAAGAAATTCATTAAGAAGCTCAAAAAATTATCTTTTGAACGTTGCCATTACCAATCCCCTTCCTTAAAACAACAATTACACAATCCCATGCAAAGGTTTGCCCCCCCATAGTTACGTTCAAAATGCTTGAACAAAAGCCTACCAATATTAGGCTGAAACAATAAGCCATTACTTGTACTTTTAAACTTTATTGGCAATATTGTGTTGACAATATTTCGACACTTGTTAAAGTTTTTTATCGCCTTATTAACTGATTTTTGTGGTGTCAATTTACCAAACAAAACGGCCAAACACCAAGAGCAACAACAAAATCCTGAGTAAGTAGCTCCAATAACACAACAAATGGCAACAGTTTCAAAAGCTGCTGCAAACGCCTTTCTTACCCCCATACCCTACTAAGCCAATGGCCAAGTATCCCGAGAAAATTAAGGCATAAAATACTTCATGGCATTGTTATGCCTGAGTTTTCGAACTTCTTACCCCCGTAGTTCTTTCATCGTCTCAGTAACAAAAGCCTAGAAATTGTTCAAACGTTAGATTTTTTTTTTCGTTCTGCTGCTTTTACTTGTGACGCACTTTTAAAACTTTTAAACATTGTTTTGTTTAAAAACAAAGAAATTTCTGATAATGTTCAGTTATTCGATCCTAACACAACGACACCAGCTGAGTAGCCTGCTTAAGGCTTTTTGGATAAATGTTTGGTTACAAAGGGGAGATGGTCTACTATGGAGATACGAATACTGTAATGGGTAAAAAAAAAAAAAACAAGCAAAATCTTGCTAAGTTCGGGAGGGGCGAATCTTGTATACCCTCCTCCATGGGTTGCTTTTGCCAAGTTCTTTGGACATTTTCTCTTTAAGGGCAGAAACTAAAAAAAGAATGAAAACAATAAATCCCCATGGATTTTTTAAAGGCTTGGATTAAAATTGCACCGTTCAGAGGCTCAAGAAGTATATTGGTGTATCGATTTATATAGGGCTATATTAGTTTTTCGACCGATTGAAACCATACTGGATACATATGTTGGAGGTCATAGCAGAAGTCTTCGTGCAAAATTCGAGCCAAATTGGGTAGGAATTGCGCCCTCTAGAGGCTCAAAAAGTATATTCGGGAGATCGGTTAATATGAGAGCCATAACAGGTTTTGGACTGATAGGACCCCTAATCGGTACATCTGTTGGAGGTCATGGGAAAAGTTCTCGTGCAATATCTCAACCAAATCGGATGAGAATTGTGTCCTCTATAGGTTCAAGAAGTATATTCCGGAAATCGGTTTCTATGGAAGCTATATCCGATTTTGAGCCGATTGAAACCATAATTGGTACATCCGTAGGAGAGGTCCTCGTGGAAGATTTCAGCCAAATCGGGCAAGAATTGCGCCCTCTAGTGGCTTTAAGAGTATATAGATAAGATATAGCTGCCATATAGACCGATCTCTCGATTTCAGGTCTTGGGCCCATTAAAGCCACATTTGTTATCCGATTTCGCCGAAATTTGAGACAGTGAGTTGTGTTAAGCCTTTCGACATCCTTGGTCAAGATTTAAATATAGCTGTCATATAGACCGATCTCTCGATTTAAGTTCTTGGCCCATAAAAGGCGCTTTTATTTTCCGATTTCTCTTAATTTTGGGTCAGTAAGTTAAGTTAGGCCCCTCGACGTCCTTGTTTGATTTTCCACAGATGGGTCAAGATTTAAATATAGCTGCCATATAACCCGATCCCTCGATTAATACTCTTAGACCCATAATAGGCGTATTTATTGTCCGATTTCACAGAAAGTTGTGTTAGGCTCCTCAACATTCCTTTTCAATACAGCCCAGATCGGTGAAGATTGTGTTAAAGCTTCCATATATACCAATCTCCCGATTAACGGTTTTAGGCTCATGAAAAGTGAATTTTTTAAACGATTTCACTGAAATTGAGCATAATGATTGCGTTAGACCCTTTGACATACCTACTGAGTATGATCAAGATTGGGCTATATTTGGATATAGCTGCTATATATACCGATCTCCCGATTTAATTTCTTGTGTGGTTTTTGGTGTTCTCTGAAAAACTAGAAGTGGTCAAATTGAGAAGGTTAACCGACCACTGCAGTGTGCCTCAAGCGGAGATCCTGGCAATCAAAGATGTGATGGAATGGTTATGATACGATGTCACATCCCACTCTGAAAAACTAGAAGTGGGCATATTGAGAAGGTTAAGCGACCACTGCAGTGTGCATCAAGCGGAGATCCTGGCAATCAAAGAAGTGATGGAATGGTTATGATACATTGTCATATCCCACTGTGGATTTCGTTGAAAATGGACACAGTGGGCTGTGACATCGTATCATAACCATTCCATCACTTCCTTGATTGCCAGAATCTCCGCTTGATGCACACTGCAGCGGTCGGTTAACCTTCTCAATATGCCCACTTCTAGTTTTTCAGAGTACACCTAAAACCACCCAAGAAATTACAATAAATCGGGAGATCGGTATATATAGCAGATCAAGCGCAGATCCTGGCAATCAAAGAAGTGGTGGAATCGTTATGATACGATGTTACATCCCATTGTGGATTTCGTTGAAATTTGACACAGTGGGCTGTGACATTGTATCATAACCATTCCAGCACTTCTTTGATTGCCAGCACCTCCGCTTGATGCACACTGCAGAGGTCGGTTAACCTTCTCAATATGACCACTTTTAGTTTTTCAGAGTACAATCAAAAGCCCATCTGGTCGTCTAGTTTGGAACCATACAAAGCGGCTCAGGCAGAATGTAATCTACATTGCCTGGATCATCGGACATTGTATCAGGGAAAGTTGAAGACCATAGCAGAAGTCATTGGGTAATATTTCAGTCCATTCGGAGAAGAATTGCGCCTTGTAGGGGCTCAAGAAGCATTATCGGGAGATCGGTTTATATGGACGCTGTATCAGGCAATATATCAATTTAGACCATATTTTACATGTATTTTGAAGTTCATGGGAGAAGCCGGTGTACAAAATTTCTATTGGCTCAAAAAGTCAAGATCCAGGATCGGTTTATATGGCAGCTATATCAGGTTATGGACCGATTTGAGCCATTGTTAGCACAGTTGTTAGAAGTAATAACAAACAACATCATGCAATATCTGGCAAAACGTATGAAAATTGCGCCCTCTATTTGCTCAAGAAGTCAAGATCCAGGATCGGTTTATAAGGCAGCTATATCAGATTATGGACCGATTTGAACCATACATAGTACAGTTGTTGGAAGTCATAACAAATCACTTCATGTACAATTTCAGCCAAAACGGATGAGCATTGCGCCCTCTATAGACTCCAGAAGTCAAGATCGCAGGTCGGTTTATATGGCAGCTATATCAGGTTATGGACCGATTTGAGCCATTGTTAGTACAGTTGTTATTACTTCTAACAAACAATTCATGCAATATCAGCCAAAACGGATGAGCATTGCGCCCTCTATAGGCTCCAGAAGTCAAGATCGCAGGTCGGTTTATATGGCAGCTATATCAGGTTATCGACCGATTTGAACCATACTCGACACAGTTATTGGAAGTCATAACAAATCACTTCATGTACAATTTCAGCCAAATCGTATAAGAATTGCGCCCTCTAGTGGCTCAAGAAGTCAAGATCCATGAGCGGTTTATATGGCATATGACAGCAAGCATAGAAGACATTGACGAAAATGTCAACAGGATTACGACTGCACTGGTGGGGGTCCTTCGAAGACAGTTGTCATCTTCGGGAAGGGAAATCAGCCCAAGAAAAACCCTGGATGACCGGGGAGATGCGCAATATTGGCAAAGAGGTGCGCAGACTTTTTAACAGAGCACGTCGTAAAAAAGCGGACATTTATTGGGATGTGTATTACATATGGCTCAAGGAATACAATAAGATCACCAGAGCGTCAAAACGTGCCTCCTGGAAGCTTTTCTGCTAACAGGTCGATAGCGTTAATGACACCGCCAAGATAAAAAAGTTTCTCTCAAAAACCCATGTCCAAACTAAAACTTTAGTAGACGACATGAGAGTGAGAGCAGAGACAATGGGGGACATGTTGAGGCTTTTGATGAAAACCCATTTTCCACAGAATACGAAGGGACTCACTGTGACACCGAAATCTTGGAATAATGACTTTGATCGAAGGTTTATAATAACGGAATTTATGGTGAAGGAGTACTTGAGGAGCTTCAAACCATTTAAGTCAGTCGTACCTGATGGAATATTTCTGGCGTTATTACAGAAAGAGGCAGACTATCTGGCGCCTCGTCTGGCCAAAATTTTCACAGCGTACATAGGACTTTTATATACTCCGAAAGCCTGACAGGAGGCAAGGGTGGTGTTTATACCCAAGCCCGGCAAGACAAATTATGCGACACCATATTCTTACAGATCCATAAATAGAAGAATCCTTCGATGCCAAAATGTACACACTGGCGGTATGCATTGACATTGAGAGGGATTTTAACAATGTGCCGACCAACACACTGATCCAATCCTTAGACCAGTACCAGGTGGACCCGGTCCTTAGAGAATGGATAGACCATATGCTAAGGAACAGGTGGATAAATTGGGGAGAAAGTGGCACAGGGCACGCCACTGGGGGGCATTTTATCGCCACTCCTATGGGTGACCACCGTAAATGACCTATTACGGATGCTGAATTGAACCCGTCTGCTATGCAGACGTTGTTATAATACTTCTAAGCAGTAAGGATCCGAATGAGCTATGCAGAAGGGCCGAAAGGGTCTTGCATATGGCATATGACTGGGCTAGACCCAGAGGTTTCAATGTTAATCCAGAGCAGACTGAAATATGCCTGTTCAGGAGGAAGACGAAGGTGGGCCAATTTAACGCCCCACATTTCCTCAATAAGACGATTTCGATATCTGACAAGTACAAATACTTGGACAGGAAACTGAATTGGAAATGTCGCATTCTGCAGCGTACTGAGAAGGCTCACAGATGTTGGGCACTGTGTAGACGGGCTGTAGGCTCGAAATGGGGCCTGAATCCTAGGATAGTCCACTGGCTCTACACGAGCGTGATTAGCCCAATACTTACTTATGCCTCAGTAGTTTGGCGCCCACTAGGGCACTGAAGACTATTCTAGATATCCGACCCATTGACATACAGATTAAGTGTGAGGCAGCCACTACGGCTATAAGACTAAAGTGGATGGGAGAATGGATTGATGATGGGAGCAGCTCATACCATTGTGGTATAATCGAGGCTACTATAGGAAACCGGGAAGGAAGGGAAAAGCTTTCCGATTGGATACCAGAGATGAACCTTGAAGTTAAGTGCGAGGCACTGCTGCCATCGGCACAGTCTTGGATTGACGGAACCCTAGTATTGCCATCTGGAAGATCATGTTACACGGATGGATCAAAGCTAGAGGACAGAGTGGTCCTGAGGGTTTATATTGAGAACCCAGGGACTGAGATTTTTTTAGACTGACTGGCCATAATACGGTCCTGCAGGCGGAGATCCGGGCGATCACGGAATGCGCAAAGTGGTGTGGTGCTAAAGCAAGGACGTCGAGTGTGAACATCTTTACCGGCAGTAAAATTGCTATAAAGGCAATAACAAGCAGGACGGTAAGGTCACGAACAGTCTTGCAGTGTAAGAAGGAGATTAACGCCTTCTCTGAGAATGACAAAAATCCGCATCGTTTGGATGCCGGGCCATAATGGAGTAAGGGGAAATGAAAGGACAGACGATTTGGCGGTGAAGGCCAGAGGACTGCCGTCAATAAACTTGGTTAAACCGAACCCTTTCGGGTCGACGCAGACCGAGTTAAGGGAGTGGGCGATGAATGCGCATGCAACATTGTGGAACAGCAAAACGGTCGGTAAGACGGCGAAAATCCTATGGGGGGATCAAGATCGTGAGAAGACGAGGCTAGTACTGAAAGGAAGAAAGAGGTAGGTCGGTATAGCTATTGGTATCATAACGGGACACATAGGACTACGAGCTCACTTATGTAAAATCGATGCGGCAAGTGATAGCATGTGTAGGGCATGCGGGGAAGATGATGAGACGTTGGAGCATTTCCTTTGTCATTGCCCGGCTTTCAAAAGTTAGCGTGCTTTCGACAGAAGAATGTATATACTATATGGGGTCTTAGCCGCATATTTCAAGGAATGACGAAATTAGTATCCCCCCTATCCTATTTTGGAGGGTACAACATTGCCTTTCCCCTTAGCCAATTTACCAACTTTCAAAAATATTTCTACTTTAATTTAAAAGATTTGTATTTTTAATAACAAGGCGCAAAATTGAGGATTTTTCAAACTACCATTTAAAATAAAAATCCTTAATACCAAGTAAAATATCTTTTACTATAGTAAAAGTTTCATTAAAAAGTTGGAAAATTGGTCATCTTTTACATTAAATTCCTGATTATTGGATCAAATCTTTAAAATAAGGACAAACATTATTTCAATGTATTTCGATATAGCGCTCATCTGGATTAAAGCCCTTTCAACGATAAATGGCGTATTTATTACTCGGGTTTGCTCAAATTTGGTACAGAAAGTTTGAACTTGGTAAACTAACTCTAAGAAATGATTTCCTAGTTTTCTAACATGGATTGCAGGCTAAGAGAAATGAAGGTTGACAAATGTTCCCTTACCCTTTTTTTGTTGAATCTTCCATCTTCCCCTCCCCCCTCTCTTCATACAATCCATTGCCAAATTCAATATAACTTCTCATCATGGTAATTGTATTACTCGCGATAAAAAACAAAAAAAAACTCCCAAACTCAACAAGAATTTCATATCTGCAAGAAATGTCGAAGGCAAAGAACAAGTGTGAGTTGTTCTACTTAAATTAGGTGTTAATTTTCCAAAGGCTGAAAACCACGACGTGTTGCCACAACAACCAATTCCAAACCCTGCCCCAGTCTCCCTCTCTCCAACTCATTACCAGCCACAAAGTGCTACTGCTGGCAAATAATCCAACCCCCTCTCAGTGCAAACTTGATTCCTTGAAAGTATTTCAAGGCTGTAAGAAGGGTTAAGGAATCTTTGAAAATTTTTGAAGAAAACAAAATCGAATTTGATCTTGTAGAGCAGGCAACATAGCCGTCAGTTTTTAATTACCCCCCAGAGACTAAGGCTGAGCCTTCTCAATTGATGTTGGGGAATTTCTAGAGTGAGTGCCATCGCCGCCTTCTTTATCAGCGTTGTCAACGTTTCGTTAAAGTTATTCCAATGATGGTGGGGATATTGCGTTTGAGTTTGGTTTGTTTTTTTTTGCGTTGGTTTTGCCAGTGCGAACAACACTAACGTTCGCCGATTCGCTTTGAAGAACTTTGAAATTATGTTTATTGTGATTATAATCATTGGCATAATGTCATTCATTAGCCCATGACATTTTCGGGCTTGCCACTAACTCTTGCTGTCATTATTTGGGGATTGCCTTTATCAAAAACTAAAACAAATTTTAGAAAGGCGGAGGGTAGGGCCAAATAAAGACTGTTATAGTAAACAAGTGCTGGCATTGTTGTTGTGGTTAAAACCACATTTATTTTTATTAGCGAAATTTCCAAAAAAAAAGCAAATCAAGCCAACTAGAAGAACACAGCACATCTGGCTGGTGAAAGTCGTATCAATAATTTGAAGTTTTTTTTTTTTTTTGTAACTCTAGCAGTCTTCTCCCTCCTTCCCTGCTGCGAAAAGCATAATTCCATTTGTTCAGATTGTGTAAACAAAAGTTTTGTTGCTATTGTAGATTTCCTTAATAGCTTTCCATGAGACCAAGAACACATCATTACCCTTTAATAAGCTTCACTTGTGTTTAAAACACGTACTGGCTTCCATTGTGCTCTACTCGTCGTCCTTGTCGTCATTGTCCTCATCATACTGCAAATCATTGGCGTATATCTTTTCTTGGCCTTGGGCGGTTTTTTTTTGCTGGAGACTTAACTCTTTTGTGGCAAAGCTTTGACTTGGTTTGTTCCTTTTCCATTTGCTTGGGTGGCGGGGGAGGGTAGGGCAATATGGTTTGAAGCGCAAACAGCTAAAACAATTTGCAAAGTTTTGTTGTTGCTTGCTTCACTTGAGCTTTTGGTGGCTGTTTCAAATTTCCAAAATGTAACGCTAATAATTCACACCTCAACAAATGCACAGGCGCTAACTTTATTGGAAAATTATTGTGTATGGCAAATATTTTCCAAACAATTGCAATTAAAATATTTTCGTAGCTGGTTCATTAACTCCAAAGTAATTTTCCCCGAAGGGCTTAATGCAGGTTTGCCAGCAGGGAAATTTGTTGATTTTGTTTGGAGAGGATGGGAGATTTAGAAGCAATCGTAAACCAAATGAAGTTATAAACGAATATTGTGAGGACCTCCACTAAGATTGTAAAAATGGTGATATAGGAAATGAAACCGTATTCGGAGAACGATTTTCGGTTATATTACGTCTTTTTGGGAAAGCGATCATGGAAATCATGGCATATGGAAAAGTGGCCCAAACTGGCTTTAGACAAGAAAATAGTTACATGTAGCCGAACTTCGAGTTCAGTTTGTGATGTAAATGTAGATCTGGCCTTAGAATATATCTTAAGGAAATGATAAAATATACAGAATTTTACGATCAGTGGCTGATGTGACTTTAAAGTGTACCTGACTAACTGAAATGGGTCCCTTGTTTCGCTCTCCAATTCCTTTTACTATGGTGGTCTAATGAAAACCTCTGGTTTTCTTATAAAGACCTCTCGTGGTCTTATAAAGACCTCTGGTGGTCTTATAAACACCGTTGGTCTTATAAAGACCTCTATTGGTCTTGTAAAGACTAGACTTTAGTGGTCTCATAAAGACTTTTGGTGGTCTTAGAAAGACCTCTGTTGGCCTTGTAAAGACCTCTGGTGGTCTCATAAAGACCTCTGGTGATATTATGAAGACTTCTGGTGATATTATGAAGACTTCTGATGGTCTTAGAAAGAACTCTGTTGGTCTTATAAAGATATATTTTAAGTCTTATAAATAAAGGGTGATTTTTTTGAGGTTAGGATTTTCATGCATTAGTATTTGACAGATCACGTGGGATTTCAGACATGGTGTCAAAGAGAAAGATGCTCAGTATGCTTTGACATTTCATCATGAATAGACTTACTAACGAGTAACGCTTGCAAATCATTGAATTTTATTACCAAAATCAGTGTTCGGTTCGAAATGTGTTCATTCACCGTAACGTTGCGTCCAACAGCATCTTTGAAAAAATACGGTCCAATGATTCCACCAGCGTACAAACCACACCAAACAGTGCATTTTTCGGGATGCATGGGCAGTTCTTGAAAGGCTTCTGGTTGCTCTTCACTCCAAATGCGGCAATTTTGCTTATTTACGTAGCCATTCAACCAGAAATGAGCCTCATCGCTGAACGGTGAATGAACACATTTCGAACCGAACACTGATTTTGGTAATAAAATTCAATGATTTGCAAGCGTTGCTCGTTAGTAAGTCTATTCATGATGAAATGTCAAAGCATACTGAGCATCTTTCTCTTTGACACCATGTCTGAAATCCCACGTGATCTGTCAAATACTAATGCATGAAAATCCTAACCTCAAAAAAATCACCCTTTACCTCTGGTGGTCTTATAAAGACCTCTGGTGGTCTTATAAAGACCTCTGATGATCTTATAAAGACCTCTGGTGGTCTTATAAAGACCTCTGGTGGTCTTATAAAGATCTCTGGTGGTCTTATAAAGACCTTATATAGACCTTTTAAGTCTTATAAATACCTCTGGTGGTCTTATAAAGACCTCTGATGATCTTATAAAGACCTCTGGTGGTCTTATAAAGACCTCTGGTGGTCTTATAAAGACCTCTGGTGGTCTTATAAAGACCTCTGATGATGTTATAAAGACCGCTGATGGTGTTATAAAGACCTCTGGTGGTCTTATAAAGACCTCTGGTGGTCTTATAAAGACCTCTGGTTGTCTTATAAAGACCTCTGGTGGTCTTATAAAGACCTCTGATGCTCCAATCAAGACCTTTGGTGGTATTTTAAAGTCCATTGGTGGTCTTATAAAGAATGCTGAAGGTCTAAGAAAGACCTCTGTTGGTCTTATGAAGACGTCTGATTATCCTTTAAAGACCTTTCTTGGTATCTTAAAGACCATTGGTGGTCTTATAAAGACCATAATGGTCTAATAAAGATTTCTGGTAATCTTTAGGAGGCCATTGTTTCGCCGAGGTTTGCATGTCCACCTATGACGCTGAACACCAGGGTTCGAATCCTGGCAAGACCATCAGAAAAAAACATTTCGCGGTGGTTTTCCGCTCTTAATGCTGGCAACATTTGTAAGGTACCATGCCATAAAAAACTTCTCTCCAAAGGGGTGTCGCTTTGCGCCACGTCGTTCGGATTCGGCTATTAAAAAGAGGCCTCTTATCATAGAGCTTAAACTTGAATTAGACTGCACTCATTGATATGTAAGAGGAGGCCACCGTAGCGCAAAGGTTAGCATGTCCGCCTATGACGCTGAATGCCTGGGTTCGAATCCTGGTGGGACCAGAACATTTTTCAGCGGTGGTTTTCCCCTCCTAATGCTGGCAACATTTGTGAGGTACTATGCCATGTTAAACTTCTCTCCAAACAGGTGTCGCACTGCGGCGCGTCGTTTGGACTCGGCTATAAAAAGGAGGCCCCTAATCATTGAGCTTAAACTTGAATCGGACTGCACTCATTGATATGTGAGAAGTTTGCCCAGTTTCTTAGTGGAATGTTCATGGCAAAATTTTCAAATTTTGCATTTTTGGTAATCTTTTATAACCTCTGGTGGTCTTTTTTGACCGGAACCACTCTGCAGTTGTCAAAGAAGCCGAAAGATCTAGGCCTTGTCTTCGATTCCACGATTCCTCTATTCAGAGGAAAGGACCCGAAAGCCGATGTTCACCTTCTACTCCTGTAGAAGGATGTTCACTAGGAAGTGGGAGATAGCCCGAAGATGATATACTGGATGTACACGGCCATTGTGAGACCAGTGGAGGCGTATGGAGCACTGGTATGGTATAAAGTTGTGAAGAAGAGTACACGGACCTGTCAACTTCAAAGGGTACAGAGACTGGCCGGGGGTTTAAGATCTGTACCCGCAGGGGTCTTCAGACGATGCTGAATTTACAACCAGTTGAGGTATATATTCGGGGTTGTGCTGCTAAGGTAGAGCTTAGGCTGATGGAACTTGTCATGCTCAAAGAAGAAGACGGCTACTGTTCCATTTTGGAGGCCACGGATGCATGAGGTAGGCCATGGAGGCAGGAGGTAGTCTAAGGAGGGTCTCAGTCTACATGTCACCGAGACCAATTCGGGAGAGGTCGTTTCGGACTCGCTCCCCGGAAAGGAGGAGTGGGAGGCGGATGCTAAGTTTGAGTTGAATGCGACCTCGATCTTCACCGATGGCTCCAGAATGAAGTCAGGGATGGGACTGGGGGTTTACTAGGAGACACTCGACATCGGTATGTCCGTTAAACTGTCGGACGAAGGTACGGTCTTACAGGATGAGGCCTGTTATATTACGTTGGCAGCAAAGGAGATCCGGAGGATTTACGTGCTACCTTCGAAGCTGTCGCAGTGGTCCCGACTTGGTCCCCAAACTGGTCTACCTATTCAATCTAAACCTAAAATAAAATGCAAACAAAATTTTGTTTGTATCGCCCAAACCTACCACGAGATCTGGGTTTTTTTTTTATTAGGGTAAGCGAGAGGGTCCGTTGGCTATGATTTTTGTAGATAGTAGATAGGGACAATAGGAATCACGAAGTCTTTAGACTATATATAAGTTTTCCCCTTTATAAAGCCCCACCAAATGAATATTAAAATTTTTCTTTACATTAAAAATTTTTTTATTATAAAATTTTATACAAGTTTCAAAAATATTGCATATTTGCTTACAATCTAGCCATGGTTTTAAAACAATTAAATATGTTCTTAGAGTTTTTTGGCTTATCTGCCATCCAAAAAAAAGTTATTTACGAGAGCATAGGACCCCTTTTTTTGGTTCAAAACGAGGCATCACGTGGGAGGCTGATATGTAAAAAAGCCATTAAAATGAATATTTCTTAACATTTAATTTGCATAAAAAACTGCGTTTTTCATACAAAACTCAAAGAGCTACACCACAAAAACTGCTCGTATTTATAGCTCATAAGGGAATTTCTTCTTTTGGTAATGTTCTTCTGATGCTGGCTCCTCCTGTTTGCATTAAATGCTAGCATATGAGTGTGCAGTAGCACACTCGAACACACACACACACACATGTATGGACACCTTTGCAAACACTTACATATGGTTGGTGGTGGCATACATTTTTTAGGTGAACCATTAAAAGGATCTGTTATGATTTAAATACAAAGTCATCAGGCAGCCAACAGTAGCAGCGGCAGCAGCAGAAGCAGCAGCCTTAGAAGCAGCAGCGTTAGTAGCAGCAGCATATAGCCAAGAACCTGTTTTTTATGACCGACTTTTAGGCGTATTTTTGGCTTAGAACACTACTGGTGTGTGTGTGTGTGTGTGTGTGTGAAATAGAACAAACTCTGCTTTAGCTGTAGAAGAGGTAGCAGCTACTTAATGCTATAGTATGCTTTTGGTGCCATGCACAGTGTCTTCGTGAAAAAATTGTTTCATTTTCAAAAAAAATTTAAATTTTCCATAAAAATTAAATATTTACAAATATTTCAATGGAAACGAAATTTTGACACAATTTTTAAAGAAAACAAGTTTAAGCGTGCTTTAGCCGGGCTGAATCTTTTATACCCTTCACCGTGTATAGCATTTGTCAAGTTTTTTGTCCGATATCTATTTATAGGGAAACAAATGATAATGGATAAGGATTGCTATGATATTGGAGCTATATCAATTTATAAACGGATTAGGACCATAATTAGTTTGGCTGTTGGAGACCAAAGTGGGAGCGATTGTGCAAAATTTCATAATCGGATAAGAATTGCGCCCTCTATAGGCTCAAGAAGTATAATCAGGAGATCGGTTAATATGGTAGCTATATCAGATTATGAACCGATTTGGACCATACATGGCACAGTTGTTGGAGGTCCAACCAAACCACTCCATGCATGCTAATTTCAACCAAATCGGATAATAATTGTGCCCTCTAGCGGCTCAAGAAGACATTATCGGAAATCAGTTTATATGACAGCTATATAAGGTTATGGACCGATATTGATCCTACTTAGCACGGCTCAAGAAGTCAAGACCCAAGATGGGTTTACATGGCAGATATATCAGGTTACAAACTGATGTGGACTATACTTATCACACTTGTTGTTAGTCATACTAAAACACCTCGTGCAAAATTTTAGCCAAATCGGATAAAAATTGCGCCCTCTAGTGGTCACGATCCAAGGTCGGTTTATTTGGCAGCTATATCAAAACATGAACAGATATGGCCCATTTACAATCCCAACCTGCAGTAATAGGAAGTAATTATGCAAAATTTCAAGCGCCTAGCTTTGCACCTTCGAAGATTACCGTGCTTTCGACAGACATACTGTAGGACGGACGGACATGGTCAGATCGACTTACACTTTAAGGGGTCTTAGGCGAATATTGCGAGGTTTTACAAACGGAATGATGAAATAAGCATACCCCCTACTATGGTGGACGGTAAAAATTTTTTAAAAATTCTTCTAAAAAAAATTTTTAAAAAAATGTTTGATGAAATAAAATTTTTACAAAAATAAGAAAAATATAATTTTGACAAAAATATTCTGAAAGCTTAGATGAAGTGGAAATTACAAAAAATGACCCCATTTTGTTACCATCGTAAAATTTTAGAAAAAAAATGCCTCGAAACATGAATGGTTAGGGCTGTATAACACTTGACTGAAACTGAAAATTGCGACGGCTGTTGAAATTTTCCTGTTCTTTTCGAAAATGACTTAAAATACTTTTTGGACAGCTAAAAGGGAGAAGAAAAGAAAACAAATTGCCCTAATCTTTTACCAACGTAAAATTTTCGAAAAATATGCATCCCAATATAAGGGCCTGTATAACACTTGGCTGCAACTGAAAATTGCATCGGCTGCAGAAAATTACCTATTCTTTTCGAAAATGACTATGAATACTTTTTGCCATTATGGACATACACCTAAGTCAGCAATCAGCTTGTTGTGCGCTCTAAATACTAAAAAGTTAGGTTAGATAAGGTTCAAAGGAGGGTGTCCCATGCCACTATGGACATACACTTATCCAAGGAATCGACTTGTTGTGCGTTCTAAATATGAAGAAGTAACGAAAAAGAAAATCTAATTCAGAAATTCCGCCCTTCTTACAAAATCCTTGTTTTCCATACCACTCCCCTAAGTTGGTTCATGTCTGGTATAGCGTCCCACCTAAGTACTGGTGTCTGATATCCCCGAAACTCGGGCAATGACATAGGAAATATTCCAACGTCTCGTCATCTTCCCCACATGCTGTCACTTGCCGCATCTATTGTATTTTGTGTAAGTGTGTTCATAGTGCAATGTGTCACGTTATGATATCGAAAGCTTTACTGACCTCCTTCTTACTTCCTTTCAATAATAACCTCGTCATCTCTCAAGGCAGTTCTCCCAAAAGGATTTTCGTCGTCTTACCGACCGTTTTAGTGTTACATGCCTGTTCATCGCTCACGTCCTTAACTCGGAAACCCTAACCAAGTTTATTGAGTTAAGTAAGTTTAGGTTTAACAAAATTGTGCGGACCATAATCCGCCCTAGCCGCAGTGGGCATATACCTAAGCCATCGATCGGCTTGTTGTGCTCTCTAAAGTGGAAAAATTACCATGAGGGAGCTATGATAGGAACTCCGTGCTTTTCTCAAAATCCTTGTCTTCCTGTCCAATGGTTCAAACCCGGTATAGTATCCTCACCCAGGTGCCGGTGTCTGTTAGTTGCAAAATCAGGGCATTGACATAGGAAATGTTTGAACGTTTCGTAGTCAGCCCACATGCCCCAAACACGTTGTTATTTACAGCACCAATCTGGTACAGGTGCGCCCACAGTCCCGTGATGATGCCGAAAAGCATAGTTTCTGTTCCCTCTCAGTAGAAGCCTCGTTATCTCTTTATCAGGATCCCCCATATGATTCTCCTCCTCATATCGACAGTTTCAATGGTCCACAGTGTTACATTCGCGTTCATCGTCCACGCGATTAGGACTTTACCGCCCCTCAAAAATTCTCATACACCATGTTTTCCGGTCCCTTTAGCCTCATCGGCAATACTTGTCTGCCCTCTCTTTCCACTTATTCCGCTATGGCCCGGTACTCAAACAATGCCTATCTTTCCATACTGAGAGAAGGCATTTACACTCCAGAACCGTTCGTGGCCTCAACGTACTGGCTATTGTGGCCATGATGGTGTACTGCCCTGAATAACGTTCGCACCCGACACTAATGCGTTGGTACCCTATCACCTCACGCATTCCGTGATTACACGGATCTTTGCCTGCAAGACCGTTTAATGGTCAGGCAGTCTTCCGACTCAGATCTCAGAGTCCTTAATGTATACCCACAGTCCCACTCTGTCCTCAAGCTTGATTCATCTGTGTAGCATGATCTACAAGATGTCCATGAAATTCCGTCAATCCACGAATGCGTTGCTGGCAACGGTAGCTTGCATTCAACCCCAAAAATTATCTCAGGAATCGGATCTGAAATCTATCCCAGTCCATCCAGGTTTCCTGTCGTCGCCTCGGTTATTGCTCGATGGTACGACCACCTGAGTTTGATAGCCGCAGTGGCTGCCTCCTACATAATCTACTGGGTTGCCCAAAAAGTAATCGCGGATTTTTCATATAGTCGGCGTTGAAAAATTTTTTTCACAGCTTGTGACTCTGTAATTGCATTCTCTCTTCTGTCAGTTATAAGCTGTAACTTTTAGCTTGCTTTAGAAAAAAAGTGTAAAAAAAGTATATTTGATTAAAGTTCATTCTAAGCTTTTTTAAAAATGCATTTACTTTCTTTTAAAAAATCCGCAATTACTTTTTGGGCAACCCAATATATGCCGAATATTAGCTTTATAAGAAATAAACACCACAACTACCTTAAGTTATGAATTTATATTAACATTTAAACAATTTCTATTTCAGATAATGACATGGATCCGATAATCAGTCAATGGTAAGTGAATATATTTTTTCTATACCATTCTCTACCATTTGAATTCAAGCTATCAGCTGATATTATTCATAATTTTTTTCACTTTGGACCACTGTTTGCTCCATAAAGCTTCGTTGCAATGGCTCTATTGCTAATGCTTAAACCGAGGCTAATTCTGATACTGATGTTGCTCAGCTGTAACTGGGCGCTAAGCGTTGACATACGAGTAAGGGTCCTTGGAGCTCGCCGTGTTTTTGTATCGTTCGCATTTTTTGTTTTTTTTTGGTAGCTGCTTATCATAATGCACACCTTGCGTTGGCTTAGCACATCGTTGGTACTGCTGTTGTTGTTGATGTTTTTTCATATTGTAAATCCACATATGAGAGTGTATGTGGGTGTGTGCCTATGGCTCATGTTGTTGTAACATAAATTTTAAAAATTATTATTATTATTATTGTAATCAGTTTTATGCATTTGTAAAAAGCCACAGAGATACATTCTCGCATTCCCATTCATCCATTCATTCACTCACACATGGACGCTGACGAAGAAGACTGGGTTTTCGTGCAAACTTAGAGAGAAAAATCATCTAAAGGTGTGCGTGCGTGAGTGTGTGAGTGTGCGTTTGCCAGCGTTTTGTGGTATTTTTAAGGCCATAAAGCTTCGGCATTGCTGGGCTGCGTTTTTTAACGCTTTCACTCCCTTCCTCGCTCTCACTCTCTCTCTCTAAACATACTAAAACTTGCAAAACGATAAGGTTTTCATTTGCTGCCTTCATTGGTATTGCCTTTGTTGCTGCTGCTGTTGTTGTTGTTGGAATTTTCATAAACATTTTCTTTTTAATTATTTATCATATTTTTTACTCATATGCGCTTGGACGTTTTGTAAGCACGTGTGTGTATGTGCCTGTGGAAAATTGTTGGCTGCTTTTTCGTCTGTGCCACTTTGAAAATTATAATGAAAATGAAAAGGGTGATGATGACGCTGATGGTGATGATGATGAGTTCAATGGTTTGGTGGCTTTTTTCTTCAAAATATAACTCCCTGAAGCAGCGAGAGTGAGGCAATGTCGACTGATTATAAAGCATGATACAAAGCGTATGACTGGGATCTAAACAATTTTTTCTCAAGGAGCATTCCACTAATGGCAAGGGTGAACGTTATAAAAAAAATTGTTTTTCTTTTATCTAATGTTGAGGTTTTTTAAAGCCAAGTCCATAAGAAATATAAAACTTTCTACCAGACATGCACTACCAAGAGATTTTTTTCGACAAAATAGTCTATTGGTTTACTTCCTGCTAAAATCTTTTCCGTAACATCCAGAAACTGAAGAAACGTCCATCCCCACAGATGAACGGATGTACCTACGGCGGAACTTGTGGCACCCCCCGTTGGAACCATTTTGTTCCTTTAACAGATTTAGGAGACCTACCAGAGATACGTTCGAAAGTTCCCCCAGATCACAGAAGAAACGGCTCCCAAAAAGGAGAGCCAACGTCCCTGCAGACCTTGACATAAACACAGCAAGTGCTCAATAGTCTCCTCTTCATCCTCATCGAGTCAACTCCTACAGAAGTCATTATGCGGTATTCCCATGTGCGCCGCCATGCGGCCTATGGCACATTGTCCGGCTATGACCTCTGTCAAGGTACTCATCGACCTCTTATCGAACTCCTCGTCTGCTCCCGCCAATGACCGGCCACAGCGCCTTTGCAGTCCGGCAACCACCCACCGAGTACCACCTCGCCAACGACGCTGCCCTGGCCATTACCTCTACTGTGTTCAGTAGCTCCCCAAATGGCACGTAGGCAAAACCGGTGACTGGTCCGCCGGGCGCAGACGAACCCCTACTGGCGCACTCGTCCGCCCTCTCACTTCCTAGAAACCCTTTATGCCCAGGAACCCATGTCAGCGTCACATCGTGAGCCCGGTGTCTATACAGGGACTCCAAAAAATCCGCCACGCATCTCGACCTCACCATCCTCGACCCTAAGGCCTTGAGCTCCGCTATACTGTCCACATAAATTCTGAGTTTCGAGGGCGGTAAATCTCTTACCAGAATTTTCCTAGCGGCCACTGCAATGGCACAAACCTCTGCCTGAAATACCGTACTCTCGTCCTGCAGTCTCATAGACATACTGATATTGAGTGCATTGGAGTAGACGCCCCATCCAGTCCCTGACTCCATCTTGGAGCCATCGGTGTAGATCGAGGTCTCATACTCCTCAAGTATAGCAATCGCCCTCCATTCATCCCTCCCAGGTAATCGAATCGCGAACGTCCTCACTCTATTTGGCATTGGTGCCAGGTAGTCGGAGATCAGCCTCAGTCAACCCTCCGCATCCATAACACCCAGAAGCACCCTCAGCTTAAGCGCGAACCTGAAGGCTCAGTTCCAAAAATGGGCCTCAATGGGCTGCATATCCAGCATCGCCTCCAGGCCTGCCTGCGGTGCGGATCTCAGTGCCCTTGTGACCCCAACGCAGGCCAGTCTCTGGACCTTTTCGAACTCCCTCGCACGCGTCCTTTTATCTACGGCATTTCACCATACCAGTGCTCTATAGGTCAGTGCTGGTCTCACGATAGCTCAGGATGAAATCTTTTTTTTTTTTGCTTTATCGAAATGCCGGTCGTACTACAATACTTCTCTCATATCAAAGAGTGCAGTATTATTGAAGTTTTATCTCTATGATATGGGTCTTCCTTTCCTATGCCGAGCTCGAAGATCGTGCCCCTTAGCGACACCACTTGTTAGAGAAATTTTAACATAGCTGGACACCTTACCAATATTGCCAGTATTTTTAAGGAGATACCCAACGTTGAAATTTTTTTCTGATGTTCACGCCGGGATTTGAATCCAGGAGTTCCGCGTCATAGGCGAACATGTTAACCACTGTGCCATTGTGTCCTCCTAAAAGTATACAACTAACTTAAGAAACTCCTAAAGTTATGCAATATTATTTTCAACTTTAATTAAAATTAAATTGTAACTGAAAATATTTTTCGATTTTTTGAATACTTGTAAATTCGTACTCTGGTCCAGAAATATGTAACAAAATTATTTAGTAGCCCCCAAAAAGTATGCAATACATTTCCTAAAATGTGAAGCATTACTCACAATTAGCAGAATTTGTATTGTTATTGTTTCAAAAGCAGGCTAATTATCCCTGTTTTATTTCCGCACTTTCATGTGCGAGTTTTTTGTAGGGCATTTGAAATTCGTGCTTGCTGCATACATAGCCATTTTTTACTGTCTTCATACTTAATACAATATTTTGTATACTCCCAAGATTTGTTTATGTTTCAGTAAATGCCTTTCATGCATATATATTATACAATTCATGTACACATCTATCTACAAACTCTAAAATGTATGGATGATTATATGTATGTAGTATGTCCTTATGGTCCACATCTATATATGTGTGTATGTGTCATACATAAAAGGGTTGTTGTAATAAATTTACATACGAGCGTAAAATTTCTACATGTGTCTAATGTTTTGTTTGTTCAAGCGAGTTTTTCGCCTAAGAAATTTGAACACACACATCTGACAATGGTTTTGTTCCTTCGTACATACATCTCCCCTTACACCCCTTTCACTCATACTGATGAAAAAATACCAACATTTTATTAGTCACGTTAATTAAAAGCTATAAAATTTAAAAAAAAAATCATAATTAAAAATATTTGTACACAGATAGTCCTTCAAATACGCCACATTGTCATCTAAATATCCCCATTCGTTCAGTCATTCATATGCATATAAATGTGGTGGCCGTAATGGGAGATTTTGAATGAATAACACACGGGGGTAGTAAGTAAGGCATAAATGCTTTTGCAGTTGGAGTTATGATTTTTTTTTGTTGTTTTTGCATGTCGATGTTTCTTAAGATAATGATTCAATGTAGATTTTATACAATCATATCATATGTTGACATAATATGAAGGCAGCAAATATTATCTTAACAGGGGATCCTAGCAAATAATTTCAATGCATGGAAAGCGGAAACGATTAAATTATGAAAATCAAGTTTGTTTTTTAGAAACCCTAATAAAATTAATTTACCATGCCGTGAATAAAGCGCTCTCAATAAAAAAATCAGGTGATTTAAAATTTTTCAATTAAATGTGGTTTCAGAATAGCTCTATATTCCCTCAATAATTATCCCCAACGATTTTTACAATCTTTTCACAAGTAAGAAAGTCCTGCACCAGATTAACTGACACCTTTGTAGAGAAATTTGAAATGGTTAAAAGACTCACAAACACTGTAGGGTAATAATCACTACAGAAACATTTTTGATGATTTAGGATTCTAAACAAGACTTTAAGCATGATGGACGCCATGATGCTTAATGTCTTGGTCACGCTGGCTCCATACTAATTGTTATGATAATGTGACATCTTACAAATCGACAATTTGTGGGGTTAATATCCTAAGTATCGAAGGAACCAAATCTCAAATCAAGTGTGGATCAATGGTTTTTCTATCACAAAAATGTATTAGTGATTATCTTGAATTAATTATTCAGAAGATACAATCATTTAAAGTTCTAACTACTAAATTTCCCATGAACATTCCATTAAGAAACAGGGGATACTTCTCCCATATCAATGAGTGCAGTCCGATTAAAGTTTAATATATATGATAAGGTGCCTTCTGGTTTTTAATGCCAAGCCTGAACGACGTGCCTCATAGCGACACCACTAGGTAGAGAAGATTCAACTTGGCAGGCTACCTACAAATGTAGCCAGCATTAGTAAGGGGATAACCAACGCTAAACATTTTTCTAATATTCACTCCGGGATTTGAACCCAGGTGTTCGCCATCATTGGTGGACAAGCTAACCTCTGCGCCACGATGGTTTCCAATTCCGCATTTTAAGTTAGTCCTGTTAAAATTCGTCGTAATGGACTTCAGACCCAGAATTTTACCAATGAAGTTCGCCGAAAATTTATTTAACTCTAACTCGTTAAAATATTTTGAGTAGATACAATCATTTTAAGTTATCCAAATAATATGCCATAGCATTACTCAAATGAAAAACTGTTCTCTTTGGTGGTCATGTTCCTCAAGTTTTTGGGAACAAGCTTAAACATTTCATTTCTTTACCTAGTCTCCTTTTCCTTCCACGATGTTTTTTTCCCAATCATCACATCAAAAATGACTTTTCTTCCTAGTGTATTTCTATTTTTTTCTCCTGCTATGCACCATATTTTTCTATGTGATTTCTGTGGTTTATATCCTTTTGCTATATATAAATTTATTTGTCGTTTTCTTATTTTACTGCATTGTCCAATTTGAATGGTTACAGCAAATATAACAATGACCAAATAATAAAAGAGTACAATAAGAATAAGACCAAAATGTCCAATGCTATACAAAAGCCAGGGCGAAACCGGACGAAAAGAATAAAACGACGCGGCGGTATGAGTTTTCGGTTATATTTTGTAGTCAATTTTTGCCCCCATCACCAACTTTTTTTTTTTGTTTTGCATTTTTGCCAATTATTACTTTTTTGGCTGTTGTGGTCCAGTTGAGAATTCAACTTCATTGCTTCGGTTATTAATTATTCATATCTGTATGTGAATGAGTGAGCGAGCGAATAAGTGAGTGAGTGACTGAATGACTTGGCCATGAAATTAACAGTGGGACAAAATAATTTATTTTTAATAAATTATGCATACCTTACTTGGCTAATGGTCGAAATCTTTGGCCGATTTAATCTGTTGTCGAAAGAAAAATCCTTGCCTCAAGGACGAACTAGTATCTCCTGTTACTCCATGGAATGTTTATGGGAAACTTAGTAGAAAGGACGAAATCAATACCAAAAGCAAGATATTATTGGTCTAAAAACCAAGCATTGTGTGAAGGATCAAAACATAGGGAGCATCATTTTGGAAGATGTTCGCTCCTTTGAAAGCCTTGAAGCGCTGTTGTGCGGCCTGTTTTTAGCAGGCCTTACTAGTTTACGCACCTTACTAGTACACGCTCATCCTTATCGAAGGACCGTATCATTGTAGTCGAAGAACCATGATATTGCGATCAAAGTACCATGTCATTGTGGTTGAAAACCATATCATTTTGATCGCAGCTACATATCATTATGGACGAAGGGCCACATCATTGGGGTCGAAGAAATATATAATTTTGGCCAAATGACCATATTATTGTGGTCAAAGGACCACATCATACTGGACGAAGGTTCATTTCATTGTGCTCAAATAGCTAAATTATTGGATTGGCCAATATCGAAAGACCACACAATTTTTATACCCACCACAGAAGAATGGGGGTATATTCATTTCCATTTCCGACCCTACAAAGTAGATATATTCTTGATGGTTGTAAAAATCTAAGACGATCTAGCCATGTCCGCCCGTTTGTCCGTTCGTCTGTCTGTTGAAATCATGCTACAGTGTTTACAAATGGAGATATTGAGCCGAAACTTTGCACAGATTCTTTTTTTGGCTTTAAGCAAGTTAAGTTCGAAGATGGGCTATATCGGACTATATCTTGATATAGCCCCCATATAGACCGATCCGCCGATTTAGCGTCTTTGGACCAAAAAGCCACATTTATTATCCGATATTGCTGAAATTTGGGACAGTGGGTTGTGTTAGGATCTTCGACATCCCTCTTCAATTTGACCCAGATCGGTTCAGATTTGTATATAGCTGCAATAGAGACCGATCTCTCGATTTAAAGTCTTATGCCCATAAAAGGCGCATTTCTGGTCCGATTTCGCCGAAATTCGGGACAATGAGTTGTGTTAGGCCCTTCGACATCCTTCTTCAATTTGGCTCTGATCGGTCCAGATTTGGATATAGCTGCCATATAGACCGATCTCTCTATTTAAGGTTTTGTGGCCATAAAAGGCGCATTTATTGTCCGATTTCTCCGAAATTTGGGACAGTGTGTTTTGTTTGGCCCCTTGATGTCGTTCTTCAATTTGGCCCAGATCAATTCAGATTTAGATTTATCTGCCATATAGACCAATCTCTCGATTTATGTTTTTGGACCCATAAAAGGCGCATTTATTGTCCGATGTCGCCAAAATTTGGGACAGTGAGTTGTATTAGGGCCTTCGACATCCTTCTTCAATTTGCCCCAGATCGGCCCAGATTTGAATATAGCTGCCATATGGACTGATCTCTCGATTTAAGGTCTTGGGCCCATAAAAGGCGCATTTATTGTGCGATTTAGCGGAAATTTGGGACAGTGAGTTGTGTTAAGCTTTTCGACATTCGTGTCGTATATGGTTCAGATCGGTCTATATTTGGATATAGCCACCATAAAGACCAATATGGGGCATAAATTATGAATTTTCACCGGATTATGACGATAGGTGGTTTACATATATACCCGAGGTGGTGAGTTTCGAAAGTTCGGTCCAGCCGAATTTAACGCCTTTTTACTTGTTATCTTCTATGCGTCCTCCCCACCCATTTCTCGGATTCTATTTTTTGGACTTAAGACCCAATCAGTGGTCACGCAACCATCAACAATAGATCAAACCATTGATTGAATCACCATATCCCCATTCTTTGGACCATGTCATTCTGTCCTCAGGTACATATCATTAAGCTCGAATGATCACTTCGTCAATGGTCGAAAGACCCCATTATTGGGTCGAAAGAAAATTATTATTTTTGCCGAAGTTCCATTTTTCTGCGGTCAAAGGATCACTTCATAGTGTTCGAATGACCTTTTTATTGTGCCCGAAAAGCTATCCTCACACTCTTTTAGTCTTTACCCTCCTTTTGTCCCACTGTTCTTTTCATCATTGCAGCCAATCCTTTTTTTGGCTGGCCATCCCACTGGTACTTTTCCAAAATCAACATCAAGAGACGGAAAAAGGACACCTTTACAATATTGAAATAACAACAATAACACTAAGGATGGTGCAATAACACGACAGCCAACAAAAATGATTTCATAACTTTTAAAATATATATAAGGAAACAAATATATGACTAAAAAGCACAAGAGCAAGGGGGAAGGGTAAAGGATACACAACTCAAGCAGAATTTCTAACAAACATTTGTCCCTTATGACCAAAGCCAAAGCAAATGCACTCAATGCCATGCCATAGACTGCCCCAACCTAAAGTGCTCCTCCCCCTTGCCCTCCTCCTCCAACTCTTAAGAGTATGAAAGATTTTTTCTTTGACCCTCCCCCTCTTCAAAGGCAAGTAATATGTGATCATAACAAAAATGTTTGAATTTTTGGTTTCGTTGTTTTTGCTTTTCGTTTTTGTGGCAGCTCAACTGCTTTGGTCAGAGAGCCATCATTGAAAAACACAATGTTTCAATTCCACACTTTATGGACGAAAAGACAAATGACAAATGTCCAAAGGTAAGGAAAGAGTTGCTGGCCCAAAAGCGTTTCCAACAGACAACCTTCCTTGCTGCCTAAAGTGCAAAATACACCAATGACAGCGGGTGTCCGGACAACCAAAACGAACATCCGCATTGAACCACAAGAATAGTTGTTAGTACTAAAAAACGGAAGTCAAACACAAATTCCCCAAAAGCACTTGAAAGCACAACACAGCAGCAATTCTCCAAGCATACTCCAGAAAGGCAGTAGAACTGCTCTCGAGAAAAACAGGGCAGACTAGTGGACAGAGTAGAGCGATGCTGCGATGTCCTGCATCAGGGGAAACCTGACGGACTGTCTTTCTGTCTGCTGTCCCATGGAAACTATTGAAACTACTGTGGTCTAAAGGCTAAATGAGTGAAAAACGTAGCAAGTATAAGCACGTACATGTATGATTATTGTAACGTTACTGAAAATAGGACCATAGCTCCCTTACCCCTAACAGCCACCTTGGTCTTTACGAAAAGGCCAAATCAAACCATAAAATTAAAAATGTACAACAACAACATTAACTTAAAGGACTGGCACCAAAATTTTTGAATATATAAAAATTTTGGAAAATGAAGTCATTGAGCATCATAGCTTTTTTACCCCACACCCCATGCTCTGGTTATCATCTCTACAAATGGGCTTAAATATTCGAACAGGGAACATATAGAGGCCACATAGCCATAACTGCCATAAGCCACTGGAGAATTTGAGATTTTTTTTTTTTTTTAATTTTCACATGGGTGAATGGAGTTCCAAAAGAATGGGTAACATTCCATAGATTACTCACACACTCTCTGGCCCATTCATTCCTAAAAAGGACATCCACATCTATACTCATACTGCGGCATATGCAAACGCAGCATACTCATGCTGCTGATTATGGCCACATTTATCAACACTCACATAAATACTGACCCATTCCTTGTGCAAGTGTAAGTGTATGTGTGTGTTTATTTATATGGGTGGGAAAAATAGCCGAGTGTGCGTATGTCCTTTAAGTGGATGGTGGAAAAAAGGAACCCTTAATTAAATAAATTCAATATACTCAACTCGTTCTATAGAAACGTGCTCGAAAACCGGGGACCAATGTCACAGATTTAAAAAGGGTGTGCAACAGTGAGACTATTGATTAGGATATCGCATTTTTAAAAATAAATATTTTTTGGAATTCCATGCAGTATCTTCGTCCATCTAAAGACGGATGGGAACTGAAAGACGGGATTCGAACTGAAAGTTTGACAAAGGGCTGATATTGTTAAAAAAATTGTCTTGTAGAAAACTCTGTTCGAACTTATCTCTATACCAAATTTATCAAAATTTAAGTTCTTACATTTTCTTATATATTTGTTTATACAATCGAATATTGTCCAATTTTTTATGAAAAATGTGGTAAAAAATTTTTTGTATAAACAAATTATTAAAAATAATTTAATTTTTTAATCCGTCATTTGTATTTTTTGGCAAAAACAATTTTTTTCCAAAATTCCTACAGAATATTTTAGCAAACTTTTTATACCCATCACCATAGGATGGTGGTATACTAATCTACTCATTCCGTTTGTAACACCTCGAAATATTCGTCTAAGGCCCATAAGGTATTTTTATTCTTGATCGTCTCGGCATTCTGGGTCGATCTGGAAATGTCCATCCGTCCGTTCGTCTATCGAAATCACGATAATTTTGCACAGATACTAAATATCGATGTAGGTCCTTGGGGACCTATCTCCCTCTCCTTAGATCTTACTCGCGAGCAGTGTTGCCATTCAAGAAAACGATTTCCTTCCAAACCCGACTAAAACCTACAAAATGATCTACAAGCCAAAGAGTTGGCTTTTTTGTTAATCCATTTGCAACACATCAAATTACAGCTTTTCAAACAAAGTATACATACTAGATCGTCGTAATGTTTATAGACGATATAAATAGGCATGTTCGTCCGTTTGTTGAAATCACTCTATTGCCTAAAGTTCAAATATGTCCTATATATTATATACCACTATTTCTACCGATCTCCCGATAGGAAATCTTGAGTTGCGAAATTTGGAAGAGATTCCTTAACACTCGTACCAGTTACTGTTAATATCAGAACTAACGCCCCTTTTTCTAAAATTTAAAGCAGTGAGATGGTATGTAACAGTTTTTAACAGATAAAACCAATTTTGAAAAACAACAACTTTTGTCGAAAAAACATTGACGAAATTTGTTAATTTTCCTGCAACAATTTATTTTGAATTTTAACGACCCTAAGTACAAATTTGTTGTTGAAAGGCAGTTCTTGCAAGCTAACATATGATAACAACAACAAAATATATCCATAAGCAGGAAAAACCATTTTACCAAATACCTATGTGCATGTACTTTGCGCATCCACCATTTATACCGATCTCCCGGTAGGAAATCTTGAGTTCATACAAGTCATATATATTTTTGCCTCGATTACAATGAACCACTGTGCCGAGTTTGGATAAACCAATCACCCGATTTAAGGGTTTGTTCCCAGAAATACGCTTTTATGACCCATTTTCACAGTTGCTGTAAGTTATATACACCCCTCAACATCTGAATAGTTACCAGACCTGAACATATTTGAGAACATATAACCCCATTTTCTGATTAAAGCTATTGAACAGGTGAGTTTTGAATGCACAAAAGATGCATTTCTTACCCAGAATATACGAAATTACACTCGTACCAGTTACTGTCAATACCAGAACTAACTCCCCTTCTTCTAAAATTTAAAGCAGTTAGATGCCATGTAACAGTATTTGTCCCAATCCATGGTTTTATTCTGCACTCTTAACGAATATACACACAAAAAAAAAAAATAATTTTGAAAAACAACAACTTTTGTCGAAAAAAACGACGAAATTTGTTAATTTTCCTGCAACAATTTATTTTGAATTTCAACGACCCAAAGTACGAATTTGTTGTTGGAAGGCACTCTTTTCAAGTTAACATATAACAACAACAACAATATATCCCTAAGCAAGAAAACCATTTTACTAGCTACCAATGTGCATGTACTTTGTTGCACAGCTTCGGTGTGGTGGTGTTTTTATATCCTTTTTTCGGCTTGCGCTGCTTTTCTCCTTCGTTTACTACTTTGCTTTCGGGTTTTTTCTCTGTCACTCTCTCTCTACTATTACTCCAAAGTCCAATTTTATTAATTTTGCCGCCGCGTGATTTGAGAACTCATGATTTCATGTTCGTTAGTCTTGCACGCATCCTCTAAAGTACCGAAATTACTTTATTCATGATGAAATAACTCTTCTATAAGCATTATTGAATGTCAAAATCAAATCAAAAATCTACAAAACGGCAACACTGCTCGCGAACAGGTATCTCTCTTACACTTGTTGGTATTTTTAGAGATTTTTTTTATATTTTGGGCTTATTGATCGAAGATTTTTCTTGCAATGGAAAAGGAAAGCAAGAGATCACAACACACCAACCATCGTAGGCAGCGTTTCATCCTGGTTTAGGGCACTTTTCAACCACATTAGCTGTGGAGGCTTCACGGGCAATACAGTAGTTCGTACTTATATCGAATATACCGCGAAATCGTGTTTACGATGTATGAAAGACTCTAGCCAAGCTTGATACCTTTCACATTAACTGTTCTCCAATTCTTGTGGTTGTCGTTGCAGTGGTGGACTTGTTTGTTAACTTTTCTCCAATTCTTGTGGTTGTCGTTGCAGTGGTGGACTTGTTTTCCACACCACTACAAATGCCTCCATGGTATACACATGTTATTTGTGCACTTTTTAGAAGTTATATTAATGTCTTCGAAAGTTCTACTGCGGCAACGGCTCGCACTGCTTCTCCATTTGTCCAGGTTCGAATACCGGCCGGGCTCTGCTAAATTTTTTATTTTCAAACCTTCTTTTCCGTTAGGCCAAATATCATTTTATTTCATAATAATACCCTCCACCATAGGATGGGGGGTATACTAATTTCGTCATTCAGTTTATAACACCTCGAAATATGCATCCCATAAAGTATATATATTCTTGATGGTCTCAACGTTCTGAGTCGAACTAGCCATGTCCTTGCGTCAGTCTGTCGAAAGCACGCCAACTTTCGAAGGAGAAAAGTTAGCCGCTTGAAATATTGCACATATACTTCTTATTAGTGAAGGGCGGTTGGGATTGTAAATGGTCCAAATCGGTCCATGTTTTGATATAGCTATCATATAAACCGATCTTGGGTCTTGACTTCTTGAGCATCTAGAGGGCGATCTGCGGATTAGACTTCTTGGGCTTCTAGAGGGCGCAATTCTTATCCAATATGGTTGAAATTTTGCATATGTCCAACTGTTCCAAATATGCCATAATCGGTATATAACCTGATATAGCTGCCTCACAAACCAATCTCCCAGTTTGACTTTTTGAGCCTCTTGAGGGCGCAATTTTCACTCGATTTTCTATAACTGGTGTTTTTCTATTTGAAAATGTCTTTCAAAGAACTGGACAAAGGCGATCCATGGTGGGGGTTATATTAGACTCGGCCAGGTCAACTTAGCACTTCCTTTTACTTGTTTTTCCTTTGTTTCTCTTTCGAGACGAGCTTAATGATCGAAGATCTGTCTTTAAGTTCTTTCTCTCTCCCTTTCTTAACTTAGGTAAACCCTCTAGGTCCACCCTTTTTCCGCATATGTACAGCACCATCATCAGTAATACATACAGCATCAGAATATTTGATATTGGACAATTCCGTCATTCATACATTTATACATCTATCTATGCCATGGCATGGCATGACATTCATTCTTGAATGGCTCATGAATGGACATGGATGGAAATTGTCATGGCATTTTAATATTTAAACGAATTTTTACAACAACAGCTCAGGCCGCAGCCACAGCATCCAGCATCAGTAACAGCAACAGCAACAGAAAACTTTATTACACGAATGTATGGAAAATGATAAAAATGAAATGCACGAAACAACAAAACTAAGCTATGAAATATGACGAGACGAAGGCTAGAACGAAGTAAGGAAAGGAAGGACAAGGGTTGCTTTTTTTTTTGAAATTATTATAAAGGCAACAAAAAGCACCCATGGCCATTGTTTAGTGGATAGAGGCAACAGAAACTACAAACAAGTGTCCAGTTTTTGGTCATTTATGGAACACAATAAAAATATTCGACATTTTTATTTTGATAAACATTTGCAATAAGCATTGGCCGCAAAACGGACATGCAGTAGAAAAATTGAGAATAGCATAGCGAGAGGCCATTCATACCTTGCTGACAGACAAGGACCTTCCTATATGGCTGGCATCGCCACCACCTCACTCACATGCCATTAACCCTTTTCCGCCTTTTGCCAGCAGCCATGCTCTCCTTCTAAAACACCCAAAAAGGATATCAGTTAATGAGGTTTACTCTTTGCGCCAAACGAAGGATACTTTTTATGGGCATTTGGCCATGTGGACAACTGGACCTCCACGTTTGGGGTGGGTCTCATTGGCATTGATAACAGCATCATTGGCTATGGTATGGTTGTGAGATGGCTGAGGCTGCTTTTGACGCAACGTTATAGTGGTGAATGGTTTCAATTTTAAATATGCATTGCAAGCCTCCCAAAAGGTTAAATTAAATTGACTTGACCTGTTCATAGACTCCGAAATGCCAACCCAAGGACCATAGATTTCCATCTCCCCCATCTTTTGCCATAACATTGAGAAATTTTTCTATAATTCTATATGAATGACTGACTGACTGGGTATAGGCAAATAGTTGCTTCAGTTTTGAAAAGGCTTTCCGGCATTTCCAAGTATTTATCGACGTCTGTTAATATTTTTTGTTGTTCCTGTTACTTTGGTCCAGCCAGCCAGCCAGCCAGCCGACTAACCCTACGTCCCAGTTCACTTGTTTGAAAGCCAAAAAGGGTTACAACGGCCAAATTGATTAAATATTCACAAGCGTAACGTTAGCCCATCCCATAACTATAAAAACTAAATACTTTTGCTGCTGCGGCTGCTTGGTTGGACAGCAGTACGAGAGTTGGAGAGAAAGCCAAAAAGTGGAATTGTCCAGAAATTTTTAATGAGCCAGCCATTGGTCGTTTCACCCAGACTTACTCTGTGATGCAGTTAAAAATTTATGAAATTAACGTAATGAAGACATAGACAACTCAGGACCGGCAAATAAATCAATAGTTGAAAAAGAGCCTTTGGTTTTTGATAGAAAATCAAATTTTAATATTTAATTTAAATTATAATGCATTATATAAAGTTCATGCGAAATGAAAATGCGAAACTATTTAAAACAAGGATCCAATAGAGGATTTAGGACTACATAACCATCATATAGGGCTAAGAGGGTATTAAGAGCAAACTCAGTTTTTTTCCTCAAATCCTACACAGTATGGCTGAGTGCCTGGAACGGGGGATACCTTAAGGTGGCCTTAATGTAAGTAGATAGTATTGTAGTATTAGTGAGCTTTGCTGAGACTTAAGTCGGGCTTGGTTTTGTTTTAGCAAACCACAGTGCCCACTGTTGTAGCGCCTCAGCGGCGTTAAATGACCGGTGGGGCTTTTCTATGAGGAGGATTTAGTAGTATAAGTCTTAGGACCGGCGTGAAATCGTTCTGGTAGATCACTGCTCTCTGTAGCTGCATCTATGCGGTGTTCAACCTTTCTGTAGCGCTACCACCCCCATAATCAGGAATTTTTAGCGTTTTCAAGGCCTAAGTTGACCAAATGAAGTTTTGGCGTGCAACATCTCGTCATGGATAACTAGCGTGTATTCATGCCTCCACTAAGTCTTGCCCGTCTCCTAATAAATACTTCCCGGGAAAAGATGGCCAGCGTTGCAACAGTCGTCAGGTCTTCAAGGGCCCTACTGAAATCCCACACCGCCTCGATAATCCCCATCGCGCCTAAATCTCTAATGTCTGCATAGTACGGGCATTCCGTCATTACATGCCTCCCACAGTCTCACAAATCAGTAGCGGACAAGTTTCTCTGATGCAAAAATGGTTTAAAGGAGCCATGTCCTGTCAGTATAAAGCCCAGACTTAGGCCGGAGCAAAATTGCGGGCGGTCTCGTACGAACGTAGCGTCACGATTAAATTTGTAAGTCACCCGGCCATTGTCACTGTTCGTTTGTCTAGTTTTCCACCTATCATCAAGACGCTCCCCATCCGCCAACTCAGAAGCATTGAGCCAATCCTCACGCACTAATGGAATTCCCTTTTTCACACTATGCAGAACAGCTATGTTACGCACGAGTAAATAAAGCGGGTGCGAGCCAAGCAATACCTGTAGTGCATCTGTAGAAACAGTCCTACACACAGGCCAACAAGCCAGCATTGCCACCCTCTGACAAGAGAAGATCTTCTTTCGCCCTAAGACTGTCGCAGCAATTCCATGCCATACAGGCGCGTCTATAAGCAAGCTACAAATGAACCACCATATATGGGCCGAACAGCGCGACCACTAAGACCCCAAACACTTCTCAGAACACGCTTAACCATTCCGGCATTCAAAAATTGCGCAATACCACAAATGGGTATTTGGTACCACAAATGGGTATTTGGTACCACAAATGGGTATTTGGTACCACAAATGGGTATTTGGTACTACAAATGGGTATTTGGTACCACAAATGGGTATTTGGTACCACAAATGGGTATTTGGTACCACAAATGGGTATTTGGTACCACAAATGGGTATTTGGTACCACAAATGGGTATTTGGTACCACAAATGGGTATTTGGTACCACAAATGGGTATTTGGTACCACAAATGGGTATTTGGTACCACAAATGGGTATTTGGTACCACAAATGGGTATTTGGTACCACAAATGGGTATTTGGTACCAAAAATGGGTATTTTCCAAGGTGACCAACTTCAAAGGTCTGCCAAGAGTCACCTGGACAACCCAGGCTCTAGTTCTAGGTATTTGGAGCTAGTAATGCAAGCAACGAGAAATCTGAAGATATCCACAATCAAACAGAGGTACACTCTTCAATCGGCTAAAACCACTTAGATTGAGGATAACCGCAAACCTTCGATATCAGCAACATTTTAAGAGCATGGTGTCGGCATCATTGCCAATTCTTTTGAAGCTAAAACGATCTAGTACTCGGCAAATCTCCAAACGAAATATTGGATCCCAATTCTTCCCAAATTCTTCGCCATGAGATGGAAATCGAGGCGTCGGAAGATATTAAGAGCTCAGGGGCAGGTAAAGAGAAAAGGCGATACAAAAAGGTATTAAGAATCCACCAATGGTGCACAGGACCGTAACCCCTTCATCTATATTAATTAAGTCCTTCAGAGGGTATAAATAAGAAACCTCGTCGTTTCAAGAAGTCGATAAGTCAATCAGATTAAAATCGATGGTAGGGAGATATAACCAATACTTTAAGAGTTCGAGAGTCGATATAAGGTTGCCTGTGGCAATGGTCCTTGGATCCACAAAGCTGTAAATGCAGGATTTTGGGGCTATCAAGAGTTATTTTAAGACCATACAGAAGAAACCACTCTGTTTTGCCTCTTTACCACTCAGCGTCTCTTTAGGTTAGGTTGAATGGATTGCATGCACCAAGCCATAAGTCCGGAAATAAAGAGAAGCCCACTCCGTATGTGCACATATTCTTAACCCTACGCGCATCCACAAACAATGGTGTCTCCCATCGCAGCCATTGCTTTCTGTCAATGTGTATGAAGAGACCTCTTTGCAAAACTTTTGCAAATTCACGAAGATCGGAGAAGAATAGCCTCCAAATGATGGTAAGCCTGTCCCTGATATGAACACCGCAAGCAGTTGATCTTTCGATCCTTGTCAAGACAGCTTCTACAGTAATTAGTTTACGAAATTTCCATGCGTATTGCCATAGGGGCTATTATGTAGTGCTCAGCCGAACTCATGGCTGAGCTTAGAGTACCAAAAGCCTTTTCTGCCTGATTTCCACCCAGAGAGCAATGCTAATTTTTAAGCCATGCGTAGATTCCCACCTTCGAACAAGCCATTCCGAGGTAATCATTATCGAATTCAATGCTCTGAGCTCCACCCATTGAGGGCTCCGTTTTGAAAATAGGCCCCAATATGGTGTATATCCCTTACAAACCAGCCTGTGGTGTACACCTCAGCGCTCTTATGATTCTAAGGCAGGTCATTCTTTGGATCCGCTCGAAATTCCTAATACCAGTTTTCTTATTTAACAAAAACTATTTTGGCTTTGATTTATTTTTCTGTATTCTTAGTATTTTCTTCAGCTGTAAAGTGCCATTCGTCATCTCAGTTAACCTGCTGAGTTCTCATTCCCATAAACTAAACCATTTTCCCACAAGGATTTTTTTCCAATTTCCCATTTTTCCACCGCCCACTGCGTCTATTAAAAACGCAACAATTTCGCGATACTTACCACTTATGCGAATAATGATTTTCGCAAACAATCGCAACATAAACAAACGCCAGGACCATGACCAACAGTATCCTTTCCTATATCAACTCACTCAGCATGGTTTTGGTGAAGCCCCACCATCATAGTCATCACCATCATCATCAATAGATATGCTGTGACTGCAGCAAGCCAACAACACAAAACAAAAAAAACGAAAGCGAAACCAACCAAACAAACAGTGGCCGCAAATGAAAATCCGTTAACCAACCATAAGGCTCAAAAATAATCGACCGCGAAATCCGCGTTAATATGCTGCAATTGATAACCCCCAACCCAACATTGGGAGAGAGTCAGTGAAAACCCCAACAAGTGAAATGTTTTGTGGTGCCACAGCAATGGACATACAATTGCGCGAAAAAAATGCCCTTGCCCAGTGATATATGCACACACCAGCTTAGGCCTATCACATGTGTGGCGGAGGAGTAGCAGTAGTCTGAAGCACTGGAAAGTAGCAACAAGGACATGCCACATACATGATGTTTAACAACAACAGTGATGATGTTGATGGTTTTTTTTCTCCTTTTTGGCTGATTGCAAAAACCCAAACAAAGAGGCAGTGTGATGTCCCTCTTTCTCTTAATTAAATGAAAATGAAATTGCATAAAAGTCAACAGAAGGAAGAGGCTGGACAAAATGTTGCTAAGGTCAATGAAGAAGGAGGTGTAGAGGGCTGGTATTAATGGTGGCAAAACAACAACAATTAGCAGTTATGACTCTGACAGGTGCTGAAATGAAATTTTTAAGGGGAGCAGGAGGTAATTTTGTGGATTAAATCCCCTCTATAAGCTAAAGATCGTGAAAGGAAACACAACGAATATAAGCTTTAAAAGAAGGCGAGAGAAGAAGTTGTAGGTAGAAAGAAGTTATTGCCGATGTAGGCTTGAAAATAAGTGTAAATTTGGCTAGGCATACTGTAGCGTCATTTATTGGGCAATGACAGACCAATTACCGCGAGTATTTTCCTTGCGGGAAGTGACATCAAGGACCTGTCGACATCGAGGACCTGATGTTGCAGTGACCAGTCAGGATTCCTATCAGCTTCATCTGCCCCAATATAAACGACAACCTGAAGTTGTCTTTCCTACAAAAATACTCAATTTCAGAATCGTACAATCCTGAGTTTTTGCAATACTCATAAGACCTGAGAAGATCACCATAGCGCAGGCGTCTATGACGCTGAAAGCCTGAGTTCGAATCCTGGCAAGAACATCAGAAAAAATTTGTGAGTGGTGGTTATTCCCCCTTTTTCAAATTTTAGATTTTTTTGCTAGAATTTGAAACAAAGCATCACGGTCCGATGCAAAAAAGATGTAACTGGGGATAAGCATACTTGTAGCGTCCTGGGATGAATATACTGCAGCACCATACACATCAAAATACTATAACGCTTTGACTTTTTGTCCATTATGCAGTTGGCCATTCCCGTGGCCTCTGTCCACTTGTCATCTCTCTATCTACTATGGCTTAGAGTCCGTTCGCAATTACATATTTATGTAGCAGGTGATCAGATGGAATGTCGCTATTCGAAGTCTATTTTGATAAGAGAAGTGGAATACAAGTCTCACTTGGCTCATATGACAATCTGTTCTTAATATCACACCTTTCTGAGGATGGACATAAGTTGCTAGAGCTGACAAAACCATTGGACGTGTGGCATGGTCCGCAGCCGGTAACTTAAAAGCCCTTAAGATCTCATCAGCTAACGCGATTCGTTCGCTTTCCTACGCGACACGTTCGCTTCTTGACGCGACACGTTCGCTTCTTGACGCGACACGTTCGCTTTTTGACGCGACACGTTCGCTTCTTGACGCGACACGTTCGCTTCCTTTCGCGACTTGTTCGCTTCTCTAAACGACTCGTTCGCTTCCTAGCGCGATCTGTTTGCTTCCCAACGCGATCCGTCCATTTCCCAAAACGACTCGTTCGCTTCCCTACGAAACTCGTTCGCTTCCCAAAACGACTCGTTCGCTTCCTAACGCGATCTGTTTGCTTCCTAACACGACTCATTCGCTTCCTAATGTGACTCGTTCGCTTCCTAACGCGATTCGTTCGCTTCCCTAAACTACTCGTTTGCTTCCTAAAACGACTCGTTCGCTTCCTACCGCGACTCGTTCGCTTCCTAACGTGATTCGTTCGTCTCCTAACGCCATCCGTTTGCTCTTTAACGCGATCCGTTCGCTTCCCTACACGATTTGTTCGCTTAAACACGACTCGTTCGCTTCCCTAAACCACTCGTTCGCTTTCTGACGCGACCCGCTCGCTTCCTTACGCGATTTGTTTGCTTCCTAATGCGACCCGACCGCTTGCTAACGCGACTCGTAAGCTTACTAACGCGACTCGTTTGCTTCCTAAAACGACTCGTTCGCTTCCCTAAACGACTCGTTCGATTCCTGACGCGACCCGCTCGCTTCTTTACGCGATTTGTTTGCTTCCTAACGCGATCCCTTCGCTTCTTAGCGCGATCCATTCGCTTCCCTACGCTACCCATTCGCTTCTTAACGCGAATCGTTCACTTACTAAGCGATCCGTTCGCTTCTTAAAGCGATTCCTTCGCTTATCTACGCGATCCGTTTGCTTCCTACGCGACTCGTTCGCTTCCTTAAGCGACTCGTTCACTTACTAAGCGATCCGTTCGCTTTTTAAAGCGATTCGTTCGCTTCTCTTCGCGATCCGTTTGCTTCCTAAGCGACTCGTTCGCTTCCCAAAGCGACTCGTTCGCTTCCATCCTAATTCTGCTCTTACCTTTATAGTGCCCAGTTATAGAAGAGCAGTGGTTCTTCTCCAGGCACACGCCCAAGCCCGATACGAACCCCATATTAGCCCACGGCCTGAAATTAACCGAATATCAGCCGAAACCGTCCGAGAACCTAATGGGAATTATAAGGTTCTCGGTCCGTCGGATTACCGAAGAAATCCACTGAATACCAAAACGATCTGACCTTCGGTCTCAACTGCCGAAACCGGCACCTACCTCCCGAAGCGAACCCTGCACCTAAAAGCTTAGAACACCATCATAAATTGTAATAACTGAAGATTATAGAAGAAAACCTAGATTGCGTATCCCGAAGGCAATATTTAAATGTGTCATTATTTACGGTTTGTGGATCCTTAAAAGTAATCCTTGGACGACTGCTGGCCTACCTCAGTCGAAGATAAAACCACGTTATAATACTCTAGCGCCATCTTACGGACTTTTGAACAACGAAAAACTAAACATCTGACAAAAATCACGAAGTATTAATTTTTTTAATTGAATCTGCTTAAATTGCGAAAATAAGAGATGAATCACTGCTTTTGAAAAAGCTAATTAAGAAAATCTACTTCTTTAAAGATTTTTTAAATTGAAAAATATTGTTGTGCTTCTATTATCCAGTAGGTGGCGCTACAAAAATTTTGTATTTTTCAAAATATGAGTAATGAGCCATTCCTCACGAAAAAAATTTCAATATGAATGCGCCTGATTTCCGTTCCCATAAATTTTTAAGCGAACTATTTTTCGCACACACATACATTTTTTCACAAAAATCCTTATGCGAAGTTAAGCATTTGGCTGAAAACAACAAAATGAAGCCCAGACATTTGTTTACGCACTTTTCAACACAGTTTTCGGGATAATCAAGCAGACATCAGCGTCATCATGAGCAGCAACGCCAATAGTATACGGCTCTCATTAGCAGCATGAGCAAAATGATGGCCAGCATAGACCACAAGAGCAGCAACCTCGGCAGTCATAACATGGCAATTTGCTGGTGTTTCTACATTTTGCTTTTTCAGAAAAAAGGAGTTGGTTCAACTCCCTCCCAGTCAGCTAGCTTGTCAGTCGGTCAGTCGTTGTGAACTGTTTCAATTTTTGGTTGTTGCAAAATGAGCGCTTTGACGGCGTTTTGGTGTTTACATCTAATTGCGTTGATTATGTTGACGGCCAGCTAACAAGCATCAACATTAGCAGCAGCAAAAGCAGAAACAGCAACAGTACATTACCCTACATCCAAGCCAGTGCAACATATTGCGACTATTCCCGGAGAGACTTTGAGTCGTCGGAAGACATCATATTCTTGGAAACGGCTTTAAAAGTGTTTATCAAATTTGTTGAAAAGTAAAGGAGAAGCTTTTGATTAGTAAGGATATGTAAATGCTGTGGGAACGATTAATGTTAAAATTTATAGGAATCCTAAATAGGGTATTACAAATATTTACCTGTAGAGTTTAGGGCACCTTATCTGATACAAGAAATTTCAATAGTACTAAGGACCTTTTTCTAAATGTCAGGTCACAGACCATTTGTTATGTACTTAACATTCTCCAAAAATCCCAGATTTCTCACAATTTTCTAAAAGATTATACAGGGTAGTTGATACGAACGGTTACCAATGAAAGCGCCCAAATTATTTTGTGTGAATATTTATACCCCACACCACTATTGTGGACAGGATATTATAACTTGGCGAAATTTTTTGTAACGCCAAGAGGGAAGAGAGTGGCACACTATCGATAACCGCGACATTCGATATTTTCGATATTATTAATAAATATCGATAGTATCGATACTATCGATAATTCAATCCACGGAACGAATCAATGCACAGGTCGAATAAAACCAAACTCAATAAAGTCAGTTGAAACAGATATCATTTTAAAAAATGTTTGCCTTACCAAATGAGAATTGCGCCCTCTATAGGCGCAATGAATCTTAAATGATATTTTCAGTGTCAGTTTGTTCGATTTTGCTAAAAATTGATCTTGAAAAATATAAATCGATAATATCGATAAGAAAAATATAAATTGATAATATCGATAAGAAAAATATAAATCAATATTCAGACAAATAATAAAATGTCGATAGTATCGATAGTGGTTTCGATATTTTACCTATTTACTTTTCGATATTTTTTCTAAGGGAGATATACCCATTGAAAAGTATACGGAACGCCTCTGAATTAGAACTGGCAAAATATCGATGGCACTATCGATATTTTAGTTTTTGGCTGAATATCGATTGATATTTTTCCTATCGATACTATCGGCAAAGTTACACTAAATTGAATAAAACAATAAGCAATGCGATCGTGTATGTATCCTAACCACATATTTTTCAATCGTCCTTCTTGACGAGTATTTCGAGTGTCGTTCGAATTGGCCAATAACCTGATATATTGGGTTACACAAAAAGTAATTGCGGATTTTTAAAAGAAAGTAAATGCATTTTTAATAAAACATAGAATGAACTTTAATCAAATATAATTTTTTACACTTTTTTTCTAAAGCAAGGTAAAAGTAACAGCTGATAACTGACAGAAGAAAGAATTCAACTACAGAGCCACAAGCTGTGAAAAAAAATTGTCAACGCCGACTATATGAAAAATCCGCAATTACTTTTTGGGCAACCCATAGCTTCTTTATGAAATCTTCTGTTTTTACTTCGTCAGCATAAAGTGGGCGTAATTTTCATCCAATTAGGCTTACATTTTGTATTTTGATTTCTCCCATGATTTCCAACTGACTTAATTAAATTTGGTTTTCATCGGTCCATGCATTGCTTCATATAAACCGATATCCTGGTTGTAATATCTTATATTTGTTTAAATTATAGTTAATAGGAAATAAACGATAGTATCGATATTAATTATTACAAATACCGAAAATATCGAATGTTGCCAATATCGATAGTTTTGCCAGCTCTACTCACAATCACTTTTAATTCGATTAAGCGATGTTCATCTGTCTGTTTTTCCGTCGGTCTGTATATCTGTCTATCCTTGTTTATTTCAGTACACAGTATGATGTCGCAATTTTCATCCGATCGTTTTCAAATTTGGCACAGACATTTTTTTGGCCTGGGGACGAGGCCTTTTGAAAGTGCTAAAGGGCGGTTGGTCGAATTCAATTTGGAAATATCTCCTATATATATGTATCGTGTATCGTTTGAGTGCTACACCCTCTGTCACCGCATTTACCAACCGATTCTCTTACCTCGAATAAGAACATTTTAAGTTAGGAATTCCGTGTTACATACAAAATCCTTAATTGTTTTCTATACCACTCCCCTAAGTTGGTTCATATCTCGTATCGTGTCCCTTGGGTAGGGACCGGTGTCTATTAGCCTCGAAAGCCGGGCAATGACATAGGAAAGGCTTCAACATTTCATCATCTTACCCGCATGCCCTACAGATGCTATTACCTGCCAAATCGTAGTCCTATGTGTCTCGTTATGATACCTAAAGCGCAGTGGTTAGCATAGCCGCCTATGACGCTCAATGGCGGGGTTCGAAACCTGGCATAGAAACATAAAAAAAAATTTTTCAACGGTGTTTATCCCCTTCTAATGCTGGCGACATTTGTAAGGTACTATGCCATGCAGAGAAGCAATGTAAAAACTTCTCCTCAAAGAGGAGTCGCACTGCGGCACGCCGTTTGGGCTCGGCTATAACAAGGAGATCTCTTATAATTGAGCTTAAACTTGAATCGGACAGCACACATTGATACGTGAGAAGTTTGCCCCTGTTCCTTAATGGATTATTCATGGGTAAATTTGCATTTGCTTTGGCAATTGCAAAGGAGCCATATCGATTCAGATTTGGATATAGCCCCATATAAACTGATCCCCGGTTTTGACTTTTTGAGCCCGTATGGAATTTCAATTTACAACTGATTGAGATAAAATTTGGCATAAGCACTTCTGTTATGACGTCCAACATCCGTGTCAAGTATGATCTCAATAAGTTTAAAAATTTATATAGCCCCCATATAAACTAATCACCAGATTTGACTTCTTGAGCCTCCAAAACCTCAATTTTCATCCAATTGGGTTGAAATTTGGCACAAAGACTTATGCCATGACTTCTAATATCTAGCGTTTGAAGCCATCAATACAACTTTCAACAGATGCACAAAATCACGTGTAGTACGGAAGAAGTGTAATTTGCCACAGAAAGAAAGTCTGTCATTACACAAAAATAAATGCATTGGGAAAAAGTACAGCTAATAGACAAATTTGTCGAGCGTGTTTAATGTGGCAATTGCGTTTTCGCTATTAATACGATTCAAATACAACATACTAACGCACGGCCCTTGAAGCCATCACACCTAATATGGTTGAAAAGTCTTCTAACCAAAGACGAAACTCGTCCCCTAGTGGTTGTAGTGCATTGCTATCATTGGCTTTACTTTTCCATTTGCATCTTCGATCATTGAGCACGTCTTGAAAGAGAAACAAAGAAACATTCATGCCAAATATTATCGGAATCAGTCTACAAACTGATATAGCCTGCATTTAGACCCTTCCCCGGATCGCTGTTATTTCTCATATCAAGCAACACGCAGGGAATGTCCCCTATGAATGCAATGCATTGCATTGTCAGTAGGAAGGGGGAAAAGGGAGTCTATTGTCTGGAGTTTCTGGAAAGTCTTGTATTTCTGACACACATCGTTACATCAGAAATAAAAAGACGAATACAGAAGAACACACCACAGGCAAAAAAAAAATTCGTTTCACATAAAGGACACTTTAACCATTTTTTTTGGACTTATTTCGATTTTATGATACACAATTATATATGAAGCCTTTCATTTTCCCATTACTCCATTATGGTTTTGTATTATTATCTGCTGGATTCGTTATACTTTAAATAAAACAAAAAATTACTTATGAAAGTTGTTGTTTTCGCACATTCAAATACCAACTTGGGTTGGAAATTTCTACAATGCGTAAATATAACCAAACAATGTATGTGCCTTACAAATTCTTGTTGTGTTTTCTTGTGCCTGGCAGCCATTTGACTGTTGTTCTAATAATTTTTGCCATTGGACATACCAGCATTTTTGTACCTATGGCGAAACTTTAATAAGTTTCACTTTCCGATTTTACCATCCGCACTGGACAGAGCTGTTCAACATACTGACTGCTCTTTGCTCAGTAAAAAAAGGAAAGAAGGTTGTTTGTGGAAATGTGTCTTCACCAGTGGCGAGCTTATAATTGCAATTATTTGCAAACCCAAAGGCTTGCTTGGGATTATTTCATTGTATACGTACAAAGTAATGTGCGTTAGTGTGAGTATTTTTGCCCAACATTGTCTATACGCTCAAATACTCACCCTTTCTCTATAGTAGGAGAGACACAATAGAATAATTTTGTTGTCGGGTAAACGAATAATCATTTGCTGCTGTCGAAACACGTTGCCATTAATGAATTTTTGATTTTACAACAGAAGAGGGGTCATTTTACCGTAGGTGAAGGTACTAAAGGGTTTACAATAAAGAAAGTTAATCATGTTCAATAACATTAAGTTTATAACTAACGTTTGATATGCTGAAGCGAAACCTTACACAGTTACAATAAAAGAAAAATTTCGTACTAAAAGTATTTGGTTGGTAGTAAAAATGTCCCTAAGGTTTTTTTTTCGCGTGCTTATAAGAATAGAAGTGCGGTTAGAAATACGACGATGTTTAAGGGAGGCAATCTAGCTGGATATACCACTTTCATGAACGCCAACGCTCTCCTCTAGACATGGTCCAGCAGCTTCAAGGATGATTTGAAGGTGCAGCCCATACATGTGAGTTCTATTCCATTTTCGACGTTATGAATGTGGTATATTTTCTAGTTCAACAGATGCATCAGTGGAAACTTGGTAACATTTCGTGTCAGCTACCTTGTGCTTAAAATACTACAACTATACACTGTTTATTATCTAAGGATAATCAATTGCGAAACACATGTAACCTATTTTCATGCATGGTATTTTTAGCCCAAAACAACCTGGTACCTGTTTAAGTTGAACACATAAATCCGTAAGAACTTCGAAGATACACTAAATACCCAATTAGTGGGTATTGAAATACCGTGGAAAATCACTCACTAAAAATTTAAAAATGCTACCATATTTCAACCTTCTCACACATTTGTCTGTTATAGACCTTACATAAAACTGTCCTTAAATATATTTTGCTCGAAACAAGATATTTTTGGATAAAAATAGTTTTCCAAGCATAATCTTTCAGTACATACCCAAACAAAATCTTTCAGTGCATTCCTCGTAACTCATACGCACAACTTTAATTTATTAAAACCACTTTAGTTTAACAAGAACTGTTTATCCTAAAGGTATGCTTTAATAATTTTAAACTGTACCTACTCCCCTAAAATTATAACTTACCCTTCATGATAATGTTGATTTTTTTTTTGCAAACCCCCTGTACATTGTTCTACAGAATGACCTTGATTTTTTTTCTTTTATTTTTGTATTAAAGCATTCTAACACAAAAAGTAACCTAATTTTTGTATTCGCACTTGATGGTGGTGATGGCGATGGTGCTAAAAGCAACCCTCTTGCACAAAATCACCAACAACAAAAAGAAGAAGAAAGCGCTATGAGTAAGGGAGGAGCAAAAATTCGCATTTTTGTGTCATGTTAACACTTAAGGTCTCATAAACGAATGTTGTTAGTACCTCAAGTTGGTTTTTTGTTGATGTGACAAAAAAGAAAAAACTTGAGATATATTTTTAAAGAGGGGTTTAGGCTGTTAAATATGAAGATGGTGATTTAAAGATGTCAATGAGCATAGGGAAAATTAAGAAAGATTTTTTTCTGTTGCTTTGGGCTTATTAGGAAGAATTTTATTAAAACTGGTTTAAGTGATTTATTGAATTGTTTTACTTGTAATTTTAACCAAATTTCGTCTACCTCCCGTTATCTTCTTCAGTTATTTTATTATAAATTTAGCATAACTATAATTTACCATAGATAAAACAAGTAAAAGCGTGCTAAGTTTGGCCGGGCCGAATCTTGGGTAGCCACCACCATGGATTCTGCTCAAAATTTATACAAAATAAATTGAGTTTAAGCGCATAATTTTATTCTACATACCAAACTTCTAACAAAGCAGCAAAAATTAAAGCTTCTAGGTACCGAACAAGGATGATCGAGAGACAGTTTAGATGGGAGATTTATAGACCGATTCGTAACGTACTTATCACAGTTGTTGGAAGTCATAACAGAACACCATTTGCAAAATTCCAGCCAAATCGGACAAAAATTGCGGCTTCTAAGGGCTCAAGAAGTCAAATCGGGAGATCGGTTTATATGGGAGCTATATCAGGTTCTTGACTGATTTAGACGGTACTTGACACAGTTGTTGGAAGTTATAACTGAACACTATCTGCAAAATTTCAGCCAAATCGGGCAAAAATTGAGGCTTGTAAGGGCTCAAGAAGTCAAATCGGGAGATTGGTTTATATGGGAGCTATATCAAGTTATAGACCGATTTAAGCAGTACTTGGCACAGTTGTTGGAAGTCATAACAGAACACTATCGGCAAAATTTCAGCCAAATCGGACGAAAATTCATTCATTCATTTTGTTATTCCGTTTGCAACACATCGAAATATTCATTTCCGACCCTTTAAAGTATATATATTCTTGATCAGCGTAAAAATCTAAAACGATCTAGCCATGTCCGTTCCCCTGCCTGTTGAAATCACGTTAATGTCTTTAAAAATAGAGATATTGAACTGAAACTTTACACAGATTCTTTTTTTTTGTCCATAAGCAGGTTAAGTTCGAAGATGGGCTATATCGGACTATATCTTGATATAACCCCCATATAGACCGATCTGCCGATTTAGGGTCTTAGGCCCATTAAAACCACATTTATTATCCAATTTTGCTGAAATTTGGGAGAATGACTTGTGGTAGGCCCTTCGACATACTTTTTTAATTTGACCCAGACCGGTCCAGGTTTTGATATAGCTGTCATATAGTCCGATCCGCCGATTTAGGGTCTTAGGCCCATAAAAAACACATTTATTATCCGATTTTGCCAAAATGTGAGACAGTAAGTTGTCTTAGGCCCTTCGACATCCTTCTTTAATATGGTCCAGATCGGTCCAGATTTGGATATAGCTGCCATATAGACCGATCTTCGATGTAAGGTTTTGAGCCCATAAAAGGTGCATTTCTTGTCCGATGTCGCTGAAATTTGGGACAGTGAGTTGTGTTAGGACCTTCGACATCCTTCTTCAATATGACCCAGATCGGTCCAGATTTGAAAATAGCTGCTATATAGAACGACATTTATCATCCGATTTTGCTGAAATTTGGGAGAATGACTTGTGGTAGGCCCTTGGACATACTTTTTCAATTTGACCCATACCTGTCCAGGTTTGGATAAAGCTGTTATAACGACCGATCCACCGATTTAGGGTCTTAGGCCCATAAAAACCACATTTATTATCCGATTTTGCCAAAATGTGAGACAGTAAGTTGTCTTAGGCCCTTCGACACCCTTCTTCAATATGGTCCTGATCGGTCCAGATTTGGATATAGCTGCCATATAGACCGTTCTTCGATGTAAGGTTTTGAGCCCATAAAAGGTGCATTTCTTGTCTGATGTCGCTGAAATTTGGGACAGTGAGTTGTGTTAGGACCTTCGACATCCTTCTTCAATATAGCCCAGATCTGTCCAGGTTTGAAAATAGCTGTCATATAGAACGATTTCTCGATTTAAGGTTTTGGGCCCATAAAAGGCGCATTTATTGTCCAACGTCGCCGAAATTTGAGACAGGGACCTGGGTCTGTGTCGAGTGGGTCTGGCTTGACAGTTAAACAGTTGACGGGTGTCATGTGCTCCCTGGTCACAATCGGGAGATACATCCTGGCATCAATCCTTGCTCTGCAGGAATTGAGGTGGCTGCATCCGACGGATTGTTATTGAGCCAGAACTACTCTGATTTACCGGGGGAGGTCAATTTCTTCAGGTGCAATGCGAGACGGTCATTCTCCAAGGACCACATTCACCCGGTAGCTTTTCACCGCATCTGCTACCGTGTCTGCATTAATGTTATCTAGGCCCGCTTGATATGCCGCTTGATTTAGACGTTCTCTCTTATGGCGCTGAACCTCGCGCTCTAGATCATGTGGATCTACCTTTAGGCTTCTGAGCGGTGAATACTTATCCACAATATGAAGATTTTGATGGTCTCTGCGATAACAGCCAAGAAGGTTTTGCTCAGACAGCATTTTAAGTTATGCCTTCGCACTGGTAGGATCTTTGTCTCCTGATGGAGGTGGTCCACACTGAACTGAGGAGACAGCCCGCCGCAATTCGAAGGGGGGCGTTCCCTTGAGTGTGTGTCACAAACCTGACTGGACTACACTGGCACTGCATAACATACCACAGACCGGCCAATTGCTTTGTACGTTGTCGACAAGGTTTCTTTGTCAGCACCCCAAGTGCAGCCGGCAAGGGATTTGAGGACCTTGTTTGGCATGTGAGGAGAATTTGTAAGAGCTGTCAAATGTGAGATCAAGTATTTTGAGACACTTGATGATCGGAATTGTCATTCCGTCGACCATCACTTTCAGCTCCCTATGTACCTCATGCGTGTATGTGGTCAAGTATGTGGCTGAAGATTTGGTGGCAGATATCTTCAGATTTCTTTCACCGAAAAAAGAGGCAAGTTCGTTCGATGTTTAACCTATTGCAGATGTCATCAATGGGTGGGGGGCCTGATGACATGATCGCACAATCGTCCGCTTATGATACGATCTCTATGCCGTCAAGAGGCGGTGGAATGGATGATTGTTCCACAAATGACTGGCGACCACACAGATAATTCGCAACCCAGCGTTCCAGACCTGGCTGGAGAGACGTATTGGCTATGTGCTCAAAGAGTTTGGCAACGCTGAAAGTGTCAAATGTCTTCGATAATTCGAGTGCCTCGAGGACCATCCTGTCACATGGCCTGGGCTGATTGAAGCCACGGTAAATGTGTGCGGTGATGGCATACAAAGCAGTTGTTGAGCCATGCAGTTTTCCAAATCTATGCTGATGCTCGGCGAATCGAAATTGTCCAACGAGGCTCGGGAGGAGTAGTCCGCCAAGCGGCAATATGTAAGAATGTATATTTTTTAGTTTTCACTGAAATTGTAAATTTCTGCATGTTTTTGAGTCTTTTTCTTTATATCTCATTTTTTTTTATCAATTTGAAATCTTATTTAAAAATGTTTGTGATGATTTTGGTACATCAAAATTCGTTAATACAAATTTAAATATAACGCATTTTTTCTTCTTCTCACCACATGGGAATTCAAAATATATACCATGTGGGGTCATAAGCTTCCACTTCCGAAGTTCAATCATGTTGCATGACCCCCTTCATACTAAACCTCAAACAAACTTTTACTCATTTTAATTTCCCCTTAGAGCAACCCTAAATGTCTAACATCAAACTTTTCATTTTAACAAAGCAAAAGCTTTCATTTTGACTCAAACAAGCCTCACATGAGAAAATGCTCAAACCTAAAAAGGGGAAATTCTTTCGAACATTCGAAGCAACCTAGCACTTGTTAAAATCCTTACAGAGAGTAAAATCCTTTTATAACCACCGACAGTTTGAGAGCATGCTTGTTGTCTGTTGTACTCCTTCTCTATGCTACTTCTCCTTATACCTGTTTAGGTTTCATTAGAGGGTGAGCAAATTTCAAGACCATCCAGAACAGTAAAAAATAAACAAAGGATTTTATGAATCTTAAATAGGATAAATTATTGTCTGGTGTTCAAGTATTTGTATACATTGTTTGTGCAGCGGCAAACCTAAAAGTGAAATATGTGAGTGAGACTCCCCCATGTCTGTATAGTTGAGTTGTATTCACTTCGAAAAGGGGGAAGGTTGAAGTCTAAGCTGGTTTTCGAGGCAAAAGTCATTGAAAAGTGGCATGAGTTTAGGAATTAGATTTGTCTGCGAATCATTTAGGCTATTGAAAGGCATGAGGATAATATTTTCAATATACAAGGATCCAATCAAGGAAAGAAAGATCTATTAGAAAAAAATAGCATTATCCTGAATCTTTATTTAAAAAAAATTATATTTGGAAAAAGTAGGAAAAAAGTTAAGGATTTTATCCTTTTTGTGGAAAATTTTTTATCTTACCAAATCGCAGGGGTTTTTGTGGTTTTAACGATAAGGTCACATTTCACCTTCACTTCTTTTTATACCCTCCACCGTAGGATGGGGGTATACTAATTTCGTCATTCTGTTTGTAACACCTCGAAATATGCATCTGAGACCCCATAAAGTCGATCTACCCATGTCCGTCCGTCTGTCCGTCCATCCGTCCGTCCGTCTTTCTGCCGAAAGCACGCTAACTTTCGAGGAAATAAAGCTAGCGGCTTGAAATTTTGCACAAATACTTTTTATAAGTGTAGGTCGGTTGGGATTGTATTGTAAATGGGCCAAATCGGTCCAAGTTTTGATATAGCTGCCATATAAACCGATTTTGGGTCTTGACTTCTTGAGCCCCTAGAAGGGGCAATTCTCGTCCGATTTGACTGAAATTTTGCACATAGTGTTTTGGTATCACTTCCAACAACTGCGCTGAGTATGGTTCAAATCGGTCTATGTTTTGATACAGCTGCCATATAAACCGATCTGGGATCTTGACTTCTTGAGCCTATAGAGGGCGCAATTCTCATCCGATTTGGAAGAAATGTTGTACAACGGCTTCTCTCATGACCTTCAACATACATGTCTAATATGGTCTGAATCGATCAATAGCTTGATACAGCTCCCATATAAACCGATCTACCGATTTTGCTTCTTGAGCCCCTAAAAGGCCCAATTCTTATCCGAATGAACTGAAATATTACACCAAGACTTTTACAATGTTCAGCATTCATTTAAGGTCCGAAACGGACTATAACTTGATATAACTCCAATAGCATAACAGTTCTTATTCAATATTCTTTGGTTGCCAAAAACTAGATACCGCGCAAAGATCTCGACAAATACGATCCGTGGTGGAGGGTATATAAGTTCGGCCCGACCGAACTCAGCACTCTGTTACTTGTTTTTATAGTACCCTATACTAACTCAGTCTGACTTACTGCTGTGGTTAGGCCGATTCTCACCTTTGGTTGCCTAGTGTGCCACTGAGACCTGTACAGCGTGAGTTTTCGCGGTATGATGGATAAGGCACAGGATATCGAGGGCGAGGTGTAGTACTTCGAGATTGACACTGAGTGCTTTATTCGATCTGAGACATTTGCACCTGTACGTAAAATATGTGGCGTTGAGTACTGCTCTCGGACTAAGGGAGGCAAGTTCATGGCTCTCTTTGGATTTCGGGCATTCATCTGTTCTGCGGAAGGCGACTGTTCAGCGGAAGGCGGCTGACTATGCGTAATTGGCGACACGATGGACTATGTGCCAGGTGGATCCTTCTTCGTTGATGACCTGGAGGTTGTCTTTCCAGAGAGGAAGCTTTCAACTGGGGCGTTCCGCCCTCTGTTTGCAGGGATAGAACCAAGCTGGTTGGGTACATCGGGGCAGGGAGGTTTGTTGAGCTCCTAGCATTGCATTTCCGACTAATGTTTATACGATCCTGAGGACTTTGGATGTAATTTTGAGTCAGGAGTGAGGACCCAGTCAGACTATCACGCTGGTGGTAGGCTATAGGCCTTGGCTGCGGGTCATGTAAGGGCGATGGCAAAGAGCGTCTCTGATGCTTGAAGTTGCTGCCATCAAGGGTTGGCGAGGAACGAGACGGCTGACGAGTTGGCGATGATGAACCTCCTCTGTGCCCTTTTTCTGAGATGGAGGATTCCTACTATAGCTAATGCAGAGTCTTAACGTGGGCCGGCGCTGCGGGCTGGAGGAATATCAAAGCCCTGTGACCGACGTTCTCGCGTACGAGGACGTCTATTGTCCATGAGCTGAATCTGAGTCAGAAGCGAAAGCCCTGTCGGACTATCACTCTATATGTCATCGAGTGAAATTGAGGCTTGCCGGGAGATGCAAGGATCGTCTCGGACGCTTGGCCGCTGCTGACATCAAATGATCCTCAACGGGGGATCATTTAGGTAAAAAATATGATAGCTGTTTAAACGATTTTATGGGGATTGTAGGAAGGAAGGAAGGAATCAAGTGGTTATGACGGTGACGTGTGAAGCGATGAGACGACGGATGAATGAGAAGTTAGTAGACTGCATCGAAAAGGTCGGTGAGCTAAAGGCAATTGGACCATGAAGTTTCGGAGCTGGTCGTGAGGAGGTTGATGTGGTAGTGGACTGGTGAAGCGATATGATGATGATGATGATGAGCTGAAGATGGCTAGACCATGAAGTCTTGGAGCTGGTCGAGTGGGTGTGTGTGAAATTCTGATGTTTTGAAAGTTTAAACACTGTGTCGCTGTTATTCCTCTTGGTTAACATACTGTATACCGCGTGTGTGAATGTTTCGGTGGCACTCCTGTTTTGGCTCAGACTCACGCTGAGTCATTTTGGGTTATGCCAACTAATTTCTGAGTGTTTCTGAATATCGTGTAGCTACGGGATGGTGCTTGCATCATCCCTTAAGGTGACCAGTCCGGAACTGTCTGGAGTTCTGCTGGTAGTAATTGGACTACGTGATCGAACCAGAGTCCTTAATCTGAAACCACGGAAGTCAGGAGCCCCTGGAACTTCGGTTCCAGCCTGACTAGAGGTAAAACCCCAGTTGGGAGCAACATGGTGGCTTTGGTTTAACACCTAAAATCGCTGGAAGGGCATTTCGATGCTCGTTGTGGAGTTTCATGTACTCAACCGGGTACCGTGACCCATAGAACGGAAAGAGTTTGGATATTGCTGTGCTTCTAACTAAGGGGGAGAACACGTCCAAACAAAGTGAACTCGAATTGGTACTCATGCTGGCTTCGGCTATGTATTCGGCCATTGGTAGACGCATTCACTCTGGGTTAAGAGCCCTGCCGGATTAAGACATCGTGGCAGGTGTGTGCATAAAACACCATTTAAACTTGTCATCAAGTGTCGGCGGGGAACGAAGCAGCGGACGAGTTGGACAGGTTTGGGTCGAGGATGGATTCTGTAAGTGCTACGGTGAAGCTGAACCCCCCATGTGCTATATGTATGAGATGGTGTATTCCTGCTATGGTGAATGCGCAGTCTAATCGTAGGCCGAACTGCAGGCTGGAGGGTTGCCAAAGAAGTCAAATGACCTAACAGAACTTTACATTTCTATTTTTGAAACTTTTTCGAACAGCCCTTTTGAATGACGTGTTATCACAGAGGCCACCGACCCTCACAGAAGTCTTTGTACCTCTTATAAACATATTTCTGCGATATTTGCTGGCACTTCGCTGATAATGATAAAGACATTGACATGAAATTTGGCCCGGATGTCATTACCAATCCTACCAACTCAAGAAAAGAATAACTAAGACGACATGTTAAGCCCGCGAAGTTTAAATTGGAAATCCACGTTACTTTTTGTCCACTCTTTATGCTCACCCAGTACACCACATAAACCGAAAGCGCCATTTGGCTTTTTTAGCCCCTAGAAGCTGCAATTTTTTGTTGAATCTGCCTAACTTGGGGTATGTGAGGAACTTGGTGAACTGAAATTTGTCTATTTATAGCATTGATGGGCACATCAACACATGTGTACATCATTTCCAAGCCCATTGACGAATTTTCTTGTGTACGTAACCAATAATATGCAATAGTGTGTGTGTTGGTTGCAGGTCGCTGATTTTTAGATACAGCCCTTCTGCAAACCGGACCTTGTATTTGAATCCTTGAGCCCATTGACGGTTAAATTGTCTCCACATTAAGCTGAAATTTGGTAGATAAAGTACACTTTTGACCTCCAACACCAAAAATCGCTGAGATAACTCAAATATGTTGATGGCTCCCATATAAACCTATCCACTTCTCAAGCTCCTTCAATGCAAAATGGCGGGGAGCGCATTTTTTTTTACTCAAACCACTATGATTGCCATTGTGTTCATAACGACTTCTATCTCTGTGGAGGATTGCCTTGGATTCATTCACCATATATACATTGAAGCAATGATTTCAAGTCAATGGCATGGTAACGCTTTCTGCTATTGCTCAATGATTTTATAGCATATCTTCGGGCTGATTTAAAGACAAACACATGCAAAGCATATGTACTGGCGTACTTGAATGAAAATCACAAAATTATTTTAATCACCAATGCTAAGACAAAACAAACGAAAGCATTCACAATTTTGAATTTTAGAAAGAAACAGTGGACCCTAATATGGGTAGATTGAGAGATATCAGTAAAGTTAACTCTCTCGCTAGCAAATCATTGTGGTACCCACTGTTTTGAGTTTTTGGGTTTAAAATCCAATCCAAATTGAAATCAAAACAAAATCACCATACCTCCGCGAAGCACTTAGAAACGCCAAAAACAAATGTGAGTTTTCATACTTAGAACATGCATTGCACATTCTCACTTGGTACTCAGCGGAATCCTTTAGTTCTACACTAGAATAGATTCCATGAATGCCGCGGAAATTCGGGTTAGCCAAATATGGGGTGAATGGAATAGTCATTGTTTACCCGTAAATGTTTATTTGCTTTTGTTTAGCCCCCGCTCCTGTGTCAAGCCAGTGAATAGTAGTTTTCGATTTGGATAAATCCAAGACCATGCAAGCAATAACTTGGCCTTAGTCAAAGGATAATTATTGGCGTTGAAAGGCAGCAGGAGTATTCTGGAGTATTTCAAATTTGACTGCTGCTCTTTGGCATGTCTAAAACATAAACATGGTGTGCCATTGGAATTGTCTTGCTTTGAAAACCCTTTTTGCCCTTTAGAAATCAAAATAAATCTCAATTATAGCTAGACCCCCAACATTTTTTTTTTTATTTTAAAATTCCCAACAATAATGTTGAAAATTCTATAGAAATAATACAGCAAACTATTAATATTTACCTTACTCTGGCTTTGATTGTGGCAGAACATTGGATTGGGTATAGTCTTTTGAGTTTATTTAAGATCTTCTGGGTTCTTTGTTCAATCCCCAAGACAAGGGATGCTTTGGCAAGAATTTCTGGAATTTTTAATAAATAAACTATTGACAATTGTTATGTTGCTGGTTTGGAACGAGGGTATGCGATTTGCATGAGCATCCTATCTGCATGATTTCTTTTGTTTATACTCAAAATTGTATAGCATACATTTGGGGTGTTAGCAAATGTGCACAAAACACATTGCCTACTCTCAGGCTGTTGTTGGGCTGTAATTTAATTAGCATTTGCTGAAGTAGTGTAGTGTAGAGTCGTTATCTTTGTGTAACAGTTAAAAAATACATTTTAATTTTAATTACATGTCGTGTTTTTTTTTTGCACTCATTGTCGTTGTTGCTTTTTTCTTGTATTTTTTTTTTGTGAAAACTCAAAAATGCATATCCGTTGGGCTGGGGATGTGTTTTTCAAAAAATAAAATAAGGATTTGCTGCATAACACGTACTCATCAGTTTGTGAAACCACACGACGGCTCAGCTGTCGGTTACAAAAAGGAATTCCTTTTTAAAAACATTAAAATTTTAATTTAATATGCTTAGCAGGGGAAGTGAGCAGTGTCAGTTGGTGAGTAGGGATGCTAGATGGATGACTGGGCGGCCGACGGAAAGACCAACCATATGATTGCTTACCTTTTTCGCACATACTTGTTTTATGTGGTCACTTGGTTGAGACCCCTATGGCCTGGGTTTGGTGTTAGACCCTTGCTGAGAGCTGTCGTGTTGGCTATTGTCCAAAAAGGTGTTTTAGTATTAAGCCTTTTGATGCGTAAAGTGTTTGGTTTTATGCTGTGCTCGTGGATATTTTTTTCTTCACTATATGTCTCCTCTTTGTGACTTGTTTTTCCTTTAGATTAGCAGAATCTTTCATGATAAACATATGTATGCCTTTGTTTTGGTGCATCTTAGTGTTTAATTTTAATGAATTTAATCTACAATGCAACGTTTAGAGGATATTGCTCTGTCCTCCTTTGGATACTTCACGTATTAGAGGCTCCCTAAAGTAGGCTACACTTTTTGTACCATAAACATTTGCTACTTTCAGCTTTTGCTGCTTGTGTTAATTGGCCTTAGTTTTGTTCAAATGCACTTCACATGTCTTATTTCTGTCGCTTTTAATTGGCTGGGCCACCACCAAACAAGAGGACTTGCTACATCAAAACACCGGCACAGTTGCTGTTTCAAACGCCCAACAATATGCAGCTTATGTTATGGCCAAAACATTGCACAATTTACTTTCTTTGCCTTGCCTAGATAGGGATAGCCGAATGGCTGACAGTTAAGCCTAGCGTGAAGCCCTAAGAGTGTCACATTTAAACATTCCGGTCTTTTTTTTTCTTCTTATTTTTAGTTACGCTTGAAATCACCAGCGCTTAAAAAGGCCAAACAAAACCACAACACTCACACACTTTGAGTGAGCACACATGTGCCTTGCTTATGTCTTTGTAACATCTAGGGCTGAGGCTCTGTACTTTCTTTTGCCTTTTTTGTTGGCCATAATCCTAGAAGCTGATGAAAAAGGCAAAAAAATCACTGGTATTTTTCAGTACTCTCTGATACAGTGAAACGCTTAAAAGAATTTGTTAACATTCTGTGTTTTTTCTTCTTTGTCGCTTTTGGTTCAAAAGTAATCCTTTTTCTCATCTTAGCAAATATTTAGCATATGGTTGGAAATATAGCAAAGAAATGCTCGCCATTACGCTGAAAATTATGCTTTGCTACATTTTAAGAAGTGAAACCTACAGCAAACATATTTTAGAGGCATTTGTTTTTTTTCTTACATCACAGAAAGAAGGCAAAAAAAGACAACGTTCTAAGAAGCAGAAAAAAACCCAACTTAAAAATGTTTACATTTTTACTTTGTTGCACGTTTGCAAATATTCAAAAGATATTTTGTTAGCTTAAAAAACATTGCCTACCTTTAGGCGTTAAATCCAAAGATTGCTGTAGGATTGTATTAAAAAGAATATTTTTTTTTTATTTTCAAAGAAATTTGCATCGAAGATGAGACTAAAGAGAAATTTTGGACTCCAAAATCAAAGGATGCCATGGATATATTTGCATTTTAAATTAAACTTTACTCTCTTAAAACTGCCATATGAAAATGTTTCCCACTAACAAATATAGTGGGTAAATATACCTCACAAAAAGAATATAATGTAGGCGTTTTAAAAATAAGGGAGCTGCACTTCTTCCAAAAGAAGTTTTACACGGGCCAGGGCCTTACCCTAGACCCCCGTAATGGTTATCCGAGCTTGCTACCAACTCAACTACCTGGACATGCAATCTCTTAAATCTCGTGCATTAAAATTTTAGATAAATTTCCCTTGAAAGTTCAAACTTTTTTTCAAACTTAAAATGCTTGTAACTCCTTTGTCATACATCGAGAAATGGATGATAGACCAAGAAGTAACCAAAACCATCATCAGAAAGACCACCGAACGTTTCCCCTACGGTCTTATAATTTGACCTACCGCTGATTCCTCAAGCGTCGCCCTTTCTCTCTTTTAGGACTTCTTCTACAACGGAGAGGGATTTAAGGTCAAGCGCACCACACAGTTCGATCTGTTTGTTGCTTCTTCCCAACAATAAGAAAATGGCTCTCGTTGTTGTCTTCCTAATGGATGGGACTGCATCTTTAAGTACACAGCCACTACTTCTTCATTTGCACTGATAGCTAAATCGATAACGCCATTAGTTGGGGGAAAGTCAAATTCCTGAATTTGGCCTTTGGTCTCAGACCTTGAACTATCTCTACTTCATTTAGCATGCACTTAGGGCATCGCAAAACCCGTCGATTTTGCCGCCTTTTCCTATTACCAAAAGAATCGTCTCTATTTTCATCTATCTGATAAATTGGAATACAACATTAAGCGCACATTTCACATTCAGTTGCGTCGATTGCTTAGGTGATAGTGGCGGCCATCTTCTTAGAGTCTAAATCTTGAAACCTTTCAGATTTCAGACCCTCAACTAACTTTGCCTTCTTAAACGCATTATGAAACACGTGATATTTGTTGCTTTTTCCCATCACCAAGAACGTTTTTGTTCTTGCTGATAGATTGGATTGCAAAGTCAAGCCCACAACCGTTTCATCCTTGCTCGTGCTAGTTGCTAAATTAATAGGGGTACCGACATTTTCTGCGATGTATAGGTATTATAGGAAAAATAGTATATATATACATTGAAATCAAGTTTAACAACTAATGCCTCCCTTACAGCTTACTGCCTCCTGTACAATCATAGGTAATCATTCTTTGCCATCTTTTTCAAACTCTTGTTGATTATCAAAAAAAGTTATCCTGTATTGCCTATTCCATCGCTGGTATTAACATAATGACATAATAGCTACCACAATACGCTTCCGAATGTTCTTCGAATTCATGAACAAAAGTGCGTAACAATATTGCATTGTATGCAAATTTTTATGTTGACTTTGCTGGCGGAATATAACTTCTGGCCATTCGGTAGAATGCAAAGTAAAGACTAATGTCGCTGATGTTATGCGTAATGCTATTAGTATTATTGTATGACAAAGCTAATTTGTCAACAATGGTCAAGGAAGGAAGTCAAGTTGAAGATCATTTACCTGGGCATTCTGTTACTCTTTTGCAGGAGTTCATAAATTCTATGTTAAGCTATCTTCTGCAATCTACTCATAACAGAAAATTTTCCCAAAAATGGGTCAAATTTTGTTGCAAGGCTTTGTAAGGAAATGTTTTGGGCTATTGTAGATGCATAACTAATCGAATGATATTAGTGGAAGTAGTTACAAGACAAAAGAATTAATGATAGGGTTAAGAAGAAGTAGAGTCTTTCGGGGAGACATATTGACTTTTAGCAGCTAAATGGTAAAGCTTTTATAGGTATATCAATTTTGATACCAAGATTGGCTATCCTGTGTTATTTGCTCCAAAAGATATTACTTATTAAGAAAGGACCATCGTAGCATTATAAACTCTGCATGTATTCTATGTATCTTTCGAGTTGAACTCAATCAACATCGACGATTTTCCCTGCAATGGGAAAGAATACCGTGCAGCATTATGTGACGTCTTTCGTCTCATGTGGAGGCTTCAAAGGCCTTCATTGATTGCGAAATGTGCCTACGACTAAACAAATTCGATTCTTTGTCGCTCTAGCAGTCCTTTACAATTGTGAATGTTCTGCTGCAGTGATAAACTTTTTCTTAACTCTTGCCGAAGAAAGCTGTTTATCCCCTCCGCCCAATTTGCAATATTTTACGTGGCGTAAGAAGGCTTACTCATGCATACTCACTCTGCAGATACATAGGTGCCTTCACTGACGAATGCTTATTCTACTTGCACGTTCTAAAAATGGACTTAAATCCTTCTTTTACAGATCGATTGATTAGTAAAAGTATTTTCAGCACCGAAACTGGTTCCAAACATTGAATCGCTATATGTCTTAAAAGTTTTGACCTTTTTGTTGATCGGGCGTCTTAGGATTCCTTTGAATGTCCTAATCGCTTTGGTTCGTTTCTTAATGGGAGCTTTAAGAACCACTTTGTATAGATCCCTTATCTAGTGCTGGCGAAACTTTGGAGTATTTCAGTCTTGCAAAACTTCTCTCCAAAGGGGCGTCATGGAAGAAATGCACCAGGAGGAATTCCGTTGTGTCAAGCCTATAAATAACAAGACTTGAAAATCAGCCAGCCCTAATTGATAATAGTGCTGTTTTTTCGCTTTTGCATAATGGCAAATAATTAAAACAAGTAAAAAGGCATTAAGTTAGGCCGGGCGGAACTTTGTGGCTTTTATGGTCTTCGAACTTAACCTGCATACGGACAAAAAAAAAAAAAAAAAAGAACCTGCACAAAGTTTCAGCCCAATATCTCCATTTGGATATTATGATGTGTTGCAAGCGGAATGACAAAATAAATATATCCCCATCCTTCGGTGGTGGGTATAAAAACTAAGTAAAAAGAAATAAAAAGAAAAAAAATCGGCTATAGTAATTCCCTCACTAATACTACGAATTTGGATTATGTCGGATTCACTCTGCACACTACGTTGTGACAAATTATTTTAAATCTCTATAAATACTAGCTGCAGGATAAATGAAGAGGCTCAAGACCCTGTTTAACCCTTCCATGGCTACCTTTTTATCAACAATTTCTGCATTCGTTATATAATCTGAATTTCTTTTCATTTGAGTACCATATCGAGTAGATTGAAGGGGTTCAAAGTTCTCAAGACCATCTTAGACCCTTCCCGGGCTAGCTTTCTGAGCAGTTTTCCTGTATTCGATATCTATACTGAATTTCCTTTCATTTGAGTACCATTTCGAATTTCATTTGAGTACTGAAGGGCTTCAAAACTCTCAGGACCCTCTTGGACTCTTAGCGCGTCAATTTTCCGGCCTAACTTTACGGTATTTGTAATCAATAGGAAATTTCCAGTAATTCAGTACTACATTGTGCTCATTTTCCGGTTTCAGGAAATTTCCGGACTTCAACCGAAAGTCTTACAACCGAAACGGACTTCGAATTCGAATTATGAGGTCAGGAAGGAAATCGTATTTCAAAATAGGAAATAGGGTAGACTAAACTGTATTAAAAACAGTTACGCAATTCTGAATTTGGATTTTTAAAAGCAAATTTAGAAATAAGGATGAGAACGGGTTCTCTCCTATTCCGACAGAGATTATACATTTCAAACACGTGACGGCTATGCCATTATAATTATTATTAAATGGAAGCTATTATTTTCTATACTTCGGTATGTTTGGAGGTAAGCCATTATTTTTAGCACTTCAGTATTTGTACGAAGAATTAGTTATATATCAACTGGTGGTATGCTTACTCTAAAGCATTTTTCTCCTTTAACATACCCATTTTAAAGTAATATTGAGGATATTCCATAAAGTTATTGATTACTGAATTTTGTTTCGTGTTACCCACTGACATACCCGGCAATGTGCACAGCAGCCCACCCTCAGGGTGTAATCAAAGCAAAAATTAAGGTACAAATTTAATTAAAAAGAAACAAAATCGGATAAAGTAAAACCTAGTGACTTGGATTATATCGACCTTGTAAGACTTTTCTGCAGAGGCGTCGAAATTGCAGCACTACATTGCGACCAAGCTTTAAATAACTGGTGCTTTCATAATAAGATGAAACTTAAAACTGCTAGCTCTCATATTAGAGCAGTCTTTTCCCTGTTCCATAATGGGTGAAAAAATCCTTAAGTTTTTTTTCTTTTAATTTTTTTTTGGGCTTATTAATTTCCTGTTTTTAAGGCTCCTTTTTCTTTGTTTTGCTCAAATTACTTTTTTTAGCCTTTAGTTTTCGTTTATCTTATTTGCCATTCCCCCTCTTAACTACCATTTGAGCCTCAAGATATGCCCTACTAAATCAGCCTTTAGTCCCATTTCCCCCAAAAGTTGGCTGTATTTGCCTGCAATTTGTAATCAAGCTTCTGTTTAATTGGTTTTGCTTCAATTCCTACTGTCTGTCTAAATATATTTCCTTAATTTTTTCTAATTAAAGACCGAACTTCCTCACACCAGCTAATCAACTTGGGCTTTAATTTCCCAGCGCCCAAAAGTATGCTGCAATCTTATTAGGTTTGTCTTTTGGTGAATGCTTTGCTTAATGTCAATTGTTGTGCTTCGACCAGTAAGACCAGTGTTTATTTTTGTTGTAATTATCCACATTTATTTACTTATTGACTTTCTTTCCCTCTCCAGGCATTTGAACAAATGTCAAAACAAAACAAACACAAAAGGCATTTGGTAAAATCTATTTGTATTTAAAGACAGAAAATAAGAAAAAATTTCCTTGAATAACTAACAATTAATTTCGAAACCGAAGACCAACCTATGACCTGCCCAACTGACTTGGCCTCCTACAAAATGTCTGAATCTATGGCAGGGCGACGAAGTAGAAAACATTGCTTTACAAGCCGACATAAGTTAATTAATCTTTTGGGTTCTATACAAACACAAAACACCCAGAGCATTGTCATATAGTTGGCCGCAGTATTCTCCCCTAAAATGAAAGGAAAACTCCAAAATTCCAGTGAGTAATTTCTCTAAATAGCAGAGGGTAACCATGAAAAATTTGTGTTGAATGAGGATATTGCCATGAGATAAATAGCCAATATTCAAAGGTGAATAATTACTTAAAGTCTTAAAGCAACAAGGTAATTAACAACTTACTGGCAGCTGTAAGGACACGCCAAACTGAAAGACCAGTGACACATGTCAAATGAGTTGTGGTTTCCTCCAACAAGAATATAGCTATTGGCTGTGGACCATATGCAGGAAATCAAATTGATTTGTGTTTGCGAGGGTGTAATGTGATATGTACAGACATGGTCATGCTTGCCATTGGCATTTGCTGGGGGTTTTTTAAGGGGGAAATACTTTTTTTTAAGGTTATAGATGTTTTTAGCAAATATCTGTTGTTTTTGCAGTTTCTTTTATGTACTGTGTATCAAGAATATGTGTTTGGAAATGGAAGTGCGGAGGCAGAGATTTGTCGAAATGGCATTAAAGCGTAAGTGCTAGAAATAACGCTTTAGGTTATATCACAGAATTTGTGTCAAACAACCCCAAAAAATAGGCAATGATTTTTTTCGTTTCTCTGGTCTTTCGTAGTCAAAGCATTGGGTAAAGGAGTAATCAGCATTGGATTTAGGTAATAATTAAATTAATATCAGTAAATAAAGAAGCAAATTCAACTATTCTAGATTTTATTCAAAACATGTGCCAAACTATCGCCAAATGAAAATAAGATCTTTCCACTTTTAAACTCGGACATTAACAAAGCGATAGTTCGATCATCTCATGCACATAAACACAGCTTCTAGAATATTCATTATGATGGATTCCGCCATATATCTTATAGTATCGACCTATCAGAAAGTCAAAAACTTATATTCTTTCTCCGATTGGTGGTAGGAAAGAGGCATCTAGAAATCAGGCATACGCGTACAAATTCCCACTTTGCCCCCACTCTACTGTGGTCGTCGCTTATGCCAGGTTCCGTAGTTCCATAATTTTCAATACCTGCTAATATATAAAACAATGTTAGACTTGGTTCTTTTTTAGATTAATTTAAGTTGGAGCTTGGATATCATTGCAAAAGATATCAAGTAAAAAGATATAAAAAGAAAAAATATCAAAAAAAAAATTGTTGAAGAAATCTTAATTAATTTACAATTTATTTCCTATTGAATTCGTGGAAAGGATTATCTGGGTAGTAGAAAACATTCGTCTTCCTAAGATTTTATATTCATTGTCAATTGATGTTATATTCAGTGTCACTGTTTCGCGTCTTCGAACGGAACTCGCAGTATTTCTTCAGCAATCCTAATAGATCTGAAACCAAGTTGTTTCACAGAAAATCCTCTTTGCTTTCGTACTCATACCCATTCTCTTATAACATGACTAAAAAACTAATTGAAACTCAAAACTCCTCCTTTATCTCCCTCCAGCAAAATCAATTTCTTATCCCTATGCCAAATCTTATACCCATTTAATTTATATCCTAAAACGGCTTCACTTTCTCGTCCGCTGAAGAAACTTTATTAGTTGCTACTCCCCTAAAGAACTATACTTAGTAATTCAAGTAAGTAATTTCTCTTACAATTGACACTTGTCATTTTACATTGGACTATCATCTGTCTCATCAACTCGAAGCAACTGCCAAACTCCTCCACAGAATGTTAAGCATCTTGTAATGTCCTTTAATCAATTAATTTGTTTTACCAACTACAGCCCAACCCTCCTAACCCAAGAGCACTAGAAATGGAATGACTAAAATAGCAGCAAACATAGATGAAGAAGAAAAAAGAAACCTTATTCTCAGCATTACACAATGATACTTATTGTGTCTGACAATTTGGTATCTTCTACACTCATCACCCTTGGACCCTAAGTTAAAGCCAGCCATATAATCCTCTGGAACAGGCATTGCCAGTCAGGCAGCCAAGCAGTCAACAAAGGAGAGGAAATGATGCACAACCATAGTACAGAAAGTAAATGATACAAAGACTTATTTCAATGCTATGCTAGAAGACTGCTGTACCAAATTAGGAATTCTTGAAGTGATTCCTATTGCCTGTGTTTTTTTTTTTATTACTATTTTTTTTTTTGGAAAAATTTGCTAAAGAAAATAACAGCGAACAGCAACTTGAATTAACAATCAATTGTCATTTGAACTTCGAGTTGTCCTTTTTTTCTTGAAGGTATAGAAATAAAGTTGAACAACAACTTAGAAAAGAAGTAGTCGCAGTAGAAATCGGATACAATAAGATGGCACTTTTGCCAGTTGGGACACTGTCTATTATAGTCAAGTGTTTTTACAAATGATTTGTAGACTTTTGACAGGTTTTTCTTATATATGTCCAATGGGAAAGTGAATAAACATGAGAAGTGGTAAAGTATGGACAGCAATTTTTATGGTATTCGAAATATGGATTACTGAATAGATAAAATTAGGGGGAAACTTTTTAAGAAAAAATTCATGAATTGAATTTTCCGAATGCCAACTAAAGAGGACAGTTTATTTTGGAGCTTATGTAGGATGAAGTTAAAGTGAAATTAAAAAAATCAAATTGATAAATGAGAACAAAGTATAATTATTTTAGACATATTAAACTAATTTAGTATTCTAAATATTTCAGGTTTATTGATTTTGCACATTACATATCATAATATATCAATGCTGAAAGTATCAAGAAAAAAGAAATAAAAAGAAAAAAATGTGTACCAAAGTATTTTAAGAAATCTTAAAATAATTTTTAAGATGACAAGCGAAAAGTAGCTGTAAAAAATCTTGGGTTAAAAAAATCATGCTTTGTTTCTTAGCAATAGAGACATAGCTTTTCCCGACTCATGGGAGAAACAATTTACTTTAGAACAAGGGGAAACTGCTCTCGCATCAATAACCGCTGACTTATTCAAGTCAAGCTTTGTGTAAGTCATAAGATAGGTTTTTGGGCCAAATTTCAACCAAATTAGGTGAAAACTTAGGCATCTAGGGGCTCAAGAAGTCAAAGCAGGTGATTGGTTTATATAGGGCCTATATGTGATTATATACCGAATTTCAGCCAAACCGGATGACAATTGAAGCTTCTAGGGGCTCACGAAGTCAAATCCGGGGATCGGTTTATATGGGGGCTATATCTGCTTATAGACCGACCAGGATTGGACTTGGCATTGACCTTGTAAGACTTTTCTGCAGAGGCGTCGAAATTGCAGCACTACATTGCGACCAAGCTTTAAATAACTGGTGCTTTCATAATAAGATGAAACTTAAAACTGCTAGCTCTCATATTAGAGCAGTCTTTTCCCTGTTCCATAATGGGTGAAAAAATCCTTAAGTTTTTTTTCTTTTAATTTTTTTTTGGGCTTATTAATTTCCTGTTTTTAAGGCTCCTTTTTCTTTGTTTTGCTCAAATTACTTTTTTTAGCCTTTAGTTTTCGTTTATCTTATTTGCCATTCCCCCTCTTAACTACCATTTGAGCCTCAAGATATGCCCTACTAAATCAGCCTTTAGTCCCATTTCCCCCAAAAGTTGGCTGTATTTGCCTGCAATTTGTAATCAAGCTTCTGTTTAATTGGTTTTGCTTCAATTCCTACTGTCTGTCTAAATATATTTCCTTAATTTTTTCTAATTAAAGACCGAACTTCCTCACACCAGCTAATCAACTTGGGCTTTAATTTCCCAGCGCCCAAAAGTATGCTGCAATCTTATTAGGTTTGTCTTTTGGTGAATGCTTTGCTTAATGTCAATTGTTGTGCTTCGACCAGTAAGACCAGTGTTTATTTTTGTTGTAATTATCCACATTTATTTACTTATTGACTTTCTTTCCCTCTCCAGGCATTTGAACAAATGTCAAAACAAAACAAACACAAAAGGCATTTGGTAAAATCTATTTGTATTTAAAGACAGAAAATAAGAAAAAATTTCCTTGAATAACTAACAATTAATTTCGAAACCGAAGACCAACCTATGACCTGCCCAACTGACTTGGCCTCCTACAAAATGTCTGAATCTATGGCAGGGCGACGAAGTAGAAAACATTGCTTTACAAGCCGACATAAGTTAATTAATCTTTTGGGTTCTATACAAACACAAAACACCCAGAGCATTGTCATATAGTTGGCCGCAGTATTCTCCCCTAAAATGAAAGGAAAACTCCAAAATTCCAGTGAGTAATTTCTCTAAATAGCAGAGGGTAACCATGAAAAATTTGTGTTGAATGAGGATATTGCCATGAGATAAATAGCCAATATTCAAAGGTGAATAATTACTTAAAGTCTTAAAGCAACAAGGTAATTAACAACTTACTGGCAGCTGTAAGGACACGCCAAACTGAAAGACCAGTGACACATGTCAAATGAGTTGTGGTTTCCTCCAACAAGAATATAGCTATTGGCTGTGGACCATATGCAGGAAATCAAATTGATTTGTGTTTGCGAGGGTGTAATGTGATATGTACAGACATGGTCATGCTTGCCATTGGCATTTGCTGGGGGTTTTTTAAGGGGGAAATACTTTTTTTTAAGGTTATAGATGTTTTTAGCAAATATCTGTTGTTTTTGCAGTTTCTTTTATGTACTGTGTATCAAGAATATGTGTTTGGAAATGGAAGTGCGGAGGCAGAGATTTGTCGAAATGGCATTAAAGCGTAAGTGCTAGAAATAACGCTTTAGGTTATATCACAGAATTTGTGTCAAACAACCCCAAAAAATAGGCAATGATTTTTTTCGTTTCTCTGGTCTTTCGTAGTCAAAGCATTGGGTAAAGGAGTAATCAGCATTGGATTTAGGTAATAATTAAATTAATATCAGTAAATAAAGAAGCAAATTCAACTATTCTAGATTTTATTCAAAACATGTGCCAAACTATCGCCAAATGAAAATAAGATCTTTCCACTTTTAAACTCGGACATTAACAAAGCGATAGTTCGATCATCTCATGCACATAAACACAGCTTCTAGAATATTCATTATGATGGATTCCGCCATATATCTTATAGTATCGACCTATCAGAAAGTCAAAAACTTATATTCTTTCTCCGATTGGTGGTAGGAAAGAGGCATCTAGAAATCAGGCATACGCGTACAAATTCCCACTTTGCCCCCACTCTACTGTGGTCGTCGCTTATGCCAGGTTCCGTAGTTCCATAATTTTCAATACCTGCTAATATATAAAACAATGTTAGACTTGGTTCTTTTTTAGATTAATTTAAGTTGGAGCTTGGATATCATTGCAAAAGATATCAAGTAAAAAGATATAAAAAGAAAAAATATCAAAAAAAAAATTGTTGAAGAAATCTTAATTAATTTACAATTTATTTCCTATTGAATTCGTGGAAAGGATTATCTGGGTAGTAGAAAACATTCGTCTTCCTAAGATTTTATATTCATTGTCAATTGATGTTATATTCAGTGTCACTGTTTCGCGTCTTCGAACGGAACTCGCAGTATTTCTTCAGCAATCCTAATAGATCTGAAACCAAGTTGTTTCACAGAAAATCCTCTTTGCTTTCGTACTCATACCCATTCTCTTATAACATGACTAAAAAACTAATTGAAACTCACTCCTCCTTTATCTCCCTCCAGCAAAATCAATTTCTTATCCCTATGCCAAATCTTATACCCATTTAATTTATATCCTAAAACGGCTTCACTTTCTCGTCCGCTGAAGAAACTTTATTAGTTGCTACTCCCCTAAAGAACTATACTTAGTAATTCAAGTAAGTAATTTCTCTTACAATTGACACTTGTCATTTTACATTGGACTATCATCTGTCTCATCAACTCGAAGCAACTGCCAAACTCCTCCACAGAATGTTAAGCATCTTGTAATGTCCTTTAATCAATTAATTTGTTTTACCAACTACAGCCCAACCCTCCTAACCCAAGAGCACTAGAAATGGAATGACTAAAATAGCAGCAAACATAGATGAAGAAGAAAAAAGAAACCTTATTCTCAGCATTACACAATGATACTTATTGTGTCTGACAATTTGGTATCTTCTACACTCATCACCCTTGGACCCTAAGTTAAAGCCAGCCATATAATCCTCTGGAACAGGCATTGCCAGTCAGGCAGCCAAGCAGTCAACAAAGGAGAGGAAATGATGCACAACCATAGTACAGAAAGTAAATGATACAAAGACTTATTTCAATGCTATGCTAGAAGACTGCTGTACCAAATTAGGAATTCTTGAAGTGATTCCTATTGCCTGTGTTTTTTTTTTTATTACTATTTTTTTTTTTGGAAAAATTTGCTAAAGAAAATAACAGCGAACAGCAACTTGAATTAACAATCAATTGTCATTTGAACTTCGAGTTGTCCTTTTTTTCTTGAAGGTATAGAAATAAAGTTGAACAACAACTTAGAAAAGAAGTAGTCGCAGTAGAAATCGGATACAATAAGATGGCACTTTTGCCAGTTGGGACACTGTCTATTATAGTCAAGTGTTTTTACAAATGATTTGTAGACTTTTGACAGGTTTTTCTTATATATGTCCAATGGGAAAGTGAATAAACATGAGAAGTGGTAAAGTATGGACAGCAATTTTTATGGTATTCGAAATATGGATTACTGAATAGATAAAATTAGGGGGAAACTTTTTAAGAAAAAATTCATGAATTGAATTTTCCGAATGCCAACTAAAGAGGACAGTTTATTTTGGAGCTTATGTAGGATGAAGTTAAAGTGAAATTAAAAAAATCAAATTGATAAATGAGAACAAAGTATAATTATTTTAGACATATTAAACTAATTTAGTATTCTAAATATTTCAGGTTTATTGATTTTGCACATTACATATCATAATATATCAATGCTGAAAGTATCAAGAAAAAAGAAATAAAAAGAAAAAAATGTGTACCAAAGTATTTTAAGAAATCTTAAAATAATTTTTAAGATGACAAGCGAAAAGTAGCTGTAAAAAATCTTGGGTTAAAAAAATCATGCTTTGTTTCTTAGCAATAGAGACATAGCTTTTCCCGACTCATGGGAGAAACAATTTACTTTAGAACAAGGGGAAACTGCTCTCGCATCAATAACCGCTGACTTATTCAAGTCAAGCTTTGTGTAAGTCATAAGATAGGTTTTTGGGCCAAATTTCAACCAAATTAGGTGAAAACTTAGGCATCTAGGGGCTCAAGAAGTCAAAGCAGGTGATTGGTTTATATAGGGCCTATATGTGATTATATACCGAATTTCAGCCAAACCGGATGACAATTGAAGCTTCTAGGGGCTCACGAAGTCAAATCCGGGGATCGGTTTATATGGGGGCTATATCTGCTTATAGACCGACCAGGATTGGACTTGGCATTGATTCAAGAAGCCAAAACTGGGGATCGGTTTATATGGAGGCTATATCTGTTTATAGACCGCTTCCGATCATACTTGTCATAAATGCTGGAAGTCATAACTCAAGTCTGTTCCAAAAGTCAGTTAAATCGTTTGATCGAATTTAGGCACCCAAATTTCTATAGTATACAGATAGGCTTACCAATATATATTTCTTAAGTGATAATGTTGCGCATATTTTCGGGCAGTTTTTAGCATTGTTAATAAAAGAAATTTTCTTCCTTACATATATCAAGGGGCATATTCACATATTTTTGGGCGGTTGGCCTATTATGGCAATAATCAAATTTTAAAATTTTTTCCTTATTAATTAATAAATTGTTTTCTTATTTCCTTTTAGTTGTTCAATAAACTACAAAGGTAAAGGTATGTATGATAATAAATGTTCCAAAATATGCCAAAATTTATATTTTTTCTTTTTTTTTTAATATACTCATCTCTGCTTATGATGTTTTAAATTGAAATATAAACTTTTATATTTTTCCTAGCCTGCATGTGACCATTTTTATTTCCTTTGAGCACTTTCTACAAGTGCTGTTACATCCTGTTTAAGTGCTCTAAAAGCCCTATACTAGAATATATACCTTTAGGCCGCTTTTAAATAAATTACGCATAATTCGGAAAAAAGGCATAGAGCAAAATGCCGCCCACAGCAGCATAAAAGAAACGAGGGGAAAAATAAAAGAAATACTGAACTGATTATATATGACTACAGCGATTATATTTGACCACCCACTCTGTTAGGGCCTCCAGTATTTTTCCATTGTCTTTTTTCCACACTATCTTTCACTCATCGTTTTCTTGGTTTGCGCTGATGTTTTTTTTTCTCTCAGCCATAGTACTGCAAGGAGTTTAGCGCTGTTTTTTACAGCTCTTCTGGTCGTAGTGTGCTTGTGGTGGTGTGTCAGAGTGTCATATGCCGCTGCTTTTGTGGTTGTATTACAATAATTTTTAATTACCGGAGTAAATGTAATTATGAATTTTTATTTCATACAATACTTGTTCTAAAAATATATATATTTATATATATGTAAAGCAATACTCATGCATACATAAGCATTTATCCTGCCAGCAACATCTCAGTTTGCCTTCCATGGGACTAGCCTGCCTGATTCAGACTTTCGCAAAATTACTCCAAAGGCTGTTCGTGGAAAAAAATTATTTGTGACCACCACATGACAACTGCCATTCCTTGAACAATTTGTGCTTTTTCACTTCTTCCTGGTTTTGTTTTTGTTGTTGTATTTTTGCTAGAAATGAAAAGGTTTCCATTAAATACAACAAAACGAGCAGAGAAACAAATTTCACCTCCTTAGGTTAATGGAGAGAAGATACATAGATTTTGAAGAAACTAGGGTAGGGAGTTTTGGATGGAGAAGAATTTCAAAGTTGGCAAGCAAGGCTTTATTATCACTGTATTATTCTTATGAGATCTTACAATAAATTCTCCATAATGAAAAAATGGCGCCCAATTTGTAAAGATGATATTTGCTATATTGAAAAAAAAACTGGCGCCCAACTATGCACTGATTCTGGCATCCAATCTCGCAAAGTTCAATATTACAGAGATTAAAATATTTTCAAATATTTTATAAGAATGACTGGCGCCCAATTTGTGATGCTTAGACTTGCCATTATAACTAGGAGTATTTTCTTATATGGCTGGCAAAAAATGTGATTTTATTTTAATTTTAACTGGCGCCCAATGAAGAGTGTACACATTTATGTATTGTGTGCCCAATTTTAGATAAATAATTATTCAAGGCTGTAAATACAGTATGAGGTTTGTTTAAATTAACCTTTTTTTATGGGCAAATAATCATGTTTTAATTGGCGCCCAACGAAAGTGCATACATTTTTGTGCAGTGTGAGACAAAACCAGTGACTAACCTCATATACTCAGTAATTTGGTACTACTGGCGGCCACTGACTATCAAAGAGGTATGGGGAGTTTTAGCAGCTCTGTACTGATTATGAGGATGATGAACAACGGAAATGGTTGCCACTTGCCCGCATTTTGTCGACTTAATTTTAGCTGGTTTAAAAAAGGAAGCTAAACGATGACGACAAAAGAGGAACAGCGACAGTTCCATGCATAACCGTACACTTGCAGTCAGGCTTTCAGTGGCGTACTATATTTTATATCACATTTTTTCTATACATGAGTGTAAATGTGGTCCTCTGGTTCCGTCTTCTTGACATACGGGTCGTAACCCTTTGAGCAAACTCCCCATTGGACTCTGATGATTGCTAGAGCTGTTGTTGTTACTGGTTGCCTAAAAAAAAGGAAGAAAGGATTTCGCTTTGCTCGTATTTCCTCGGCTCGGCTCAGTTGCAGTCTTTTCTCTCTCATCGTCGCTTTTGCTGCT